>NC_079890.1:33015369-33319632 GCF_024868665.1 Triplophysa rosa
TATATATATATATATATATATTATTTTTTACTGAAACTGATATCCATTTTCTATATGTGCATACAGTACATCTTATTAAATAATTAATAAATAATTAATATTTTTATAATATATTTAATTTCCATGTCTCTGTAATATCTTAATTCGTTTTCCTTTTAGGAATCAAATGATGCTCAAAGTCTGCCACTAGAACATTTAATTTCAATATGAGCTCAAACATTTTCGTTTATTCAAATTCTGCCATCACAGTTCCCAAATTCTCCCAAATAAAAGTTGAGCTTCTATCCACATTCCTTTCTGTTTTTGCAAAATAATTTTTGTCGCAATATGTGAGATTGATGTCCTCTTTGAGTATTCACAACTTTTCTGTTCACACACTCAAACATGACTTAAACTCTTTCAATGAATAGAGAGACATACCTTATAACCAGACCAAGACTTTCTATTTGGCAAACCAGTACTTCACACCCAGCCGGCTACAACAGAAATGATGTCACTCACTACGCTTCCGCAAGGAAATGCGAATCTGTCGATCGTAATCCCCTTTCCTCTCCCCCCTTCCTTGAGGGCATGAGATGAGTGACCATACTACCATGGGCAGGAAGTCCATTGTTCTGGATGCTTTACACACTTAAGCCAAATTACCCGGGTAACCAAAGCATTGATTGTCAGCGAAGGTTAGCCAAGAAAAACGCACCCAACCACCCCAACCTCCACCTCCCCACACTCCAACACAACTCCACAACACTCAACGCAAATGTCTGCACGTCCATCACACACAGCTTTGTTATCTATTCATTGAGTTTCAATGTCTTTACAACCCGAAAAGAAAATATTCATTGCATTGTGGCCGTCGAGAAGCACGCGTGGGTTTGCATGCCCTTTAACCCTTGCACTATAACTAATGAGGAACTATTGATGTATGTGTTCAGGTTAGAGGTAGTGGGGGTTGCTTCTCAAGGAAACAGTAAGATTTCTAAACTCAAAATATTTAAAGAAACCAAGCCATTATTTCAAGAATTTGATTGCAAACATCATTCTTAAAATGTTTTGTTGTTTAGTTAATATTTGATTACAATCACATTTTTGTAAAGATGGTCTTTGTTTTTAAGACTGCAAAATTAGCCTCATAAACTGCTTTATTCCAGAGGACATAAAGTCATATATTGGTATTTACTGTGCCAAGCGTTATATCACGGAAAACGGTTGAAAATTATACAAACACATGGTTACAGTAAATATCAAAGCCCACCCTCCTCAATAATATAATCTGGGCTTTTTGACACACACCACAAAACTGTCTGCGACAGTACAATCCGTGCACAAACTGTGCTGTACGCTTGGCTTAATGCTAAATTCTTTAAACCCTTCCTTTATATCTGTTCCCCTCAGTTGGTCAAGCTTTCCTCGCCATTGGAGTTCTGTTAGGAAAACAAGAGGATCTTTTGTAGTCTGTGCTGGTGACCCCCACGGGCAGCTGAGGCTCCGTCTGTAATAAAGTCCATCCATTTTCCTGTTCTTCTCTCTGGAACTCCTACGTGGTGTTCATTCCTACATACTGTACATGCGCACATCAAAGACATACAAAGAACACAAGATGAAACACCATTGGCATATTTTTACCAAAAATATGTGGGCTCTTATTTAATTATAGTTAAGTCAATACAAAAGATCTATTAATGGAATTTTTGCATTTAAAGAATTACAGCATTTACACTATTACAGAAAAGATTTGACCTCTCAGGTATTTCGAATGATCCCCCACAGGAATAATGACCAGACATTTATCTAGACCACTCCAGCACTACAAAGTGTATTAAGACAAATGTATTGCTTAAATAATACACAAAGATTTTACTACACAAAATATATAAAATAATAATATTAATAACAATAATATTTTTAACATATACATATTTAGATTTTCTATAGTAAATGACATTTTGCCACAACTGTTGGTGGTGTTGCAGAGCCCAGAATATTACTTTCTACATAATACACCACACTACATTCAAACAGACAGAGAACACAAACGTACTAAAATAATACTAAAACTAATGCCAGTCTGTTATACATAGCCACAAAGCAAACAGCGTTACTGCCAACATTTACACAGGCACTAACAGAATGAACTGTTACACTGGACCCCGGACTTGTGATTTCATTGAAAACTTACCAAGAAAAGCATCTCTCACTGTAAAACCATCTGGTGTCATTGGAGCATGAAAATTCAATCGAAGCCTGCACCTTTCCAAAGTCTGTCACTGTCAGCTCGGGCTTAACTGACCAGCGGGGAAAATGACATTAGTGCGAAAAGCTGAGGTCACAAAAAATCACCAGGGTCAGTAGTGCAACTAGTACATTTACCTGAAAGCCATCACAGACAATTAAAACTAAGCATTAGAGACAGCCCAGACTCTTTTCTAACCAGAATAACAAATAAACCACTTTTTACGTCAACGTCTCTTTATGGGGAGACATTAGGTCGTGATGCCCGCGAGATGAACCTGAGCCACTTCTAAGCAGGCATTCTGTAGGGCAGCATTATCGACAAAAATCAACCAGCTTTTGAAGTAGATGTCAGACACATAATTCAGATACAATCAAATTAAGTTCCGTTTGTATATAGGACTGATGACAGATCAACTGAATTATGAGCCTGCTTGCATTGACTTCTGTCAAAGAAATGTTTACAGTCATTGTCACATCTCATTTGGTATTTTACATGATTGGAAAGAGACGAGTTGAATGCGAGATACATGCTTTGTGTGTCGTCTCTGAGGAGATGCTGATGAGCATAATCGCAGGAAATGCAGCCCACAGTGAGGATGTTGGGCTGATACTGTGGGAATGGGCAAGGACAAGAATGAAGGAACTGGAATATTTCAGATCACTCATTACAAGAATGCAACACAATATCTGTGTATGTTTGCGTTCATATTTACAATTTACAATTACAGCACTGCAAAGCATGTTCATTTTGATCAGCGTTACTGTGAGCAAGCAGAGAATTCCACCTATGACATTTACATGATGTATTCTTTCAGAATTCTCCTTCATCGCTTAACTGCATCATATTTAAACACAGAAGAGTGAGATTTTGGTAAAAAACAACTTCCCTTTTTGTGGAGAACAAGAATTAAAAATAAAATGTATGAGCTTGTCTGTTTAGCAATGCTCATACTGTATATACTGTAAATATGTAATACCTTCACCATCAGATGTCCAGACACTGAGATATGTGAGGTTCATAATGGCCGTGTGCTGTCAGATTTCTTTCAGAAGGCTTCGAACTGCTGGAACATGCCATTAGCTGTGATGTACGTCAAAGAGAAGCACAGTCTGTTGTGAAGGAATACTTCACCGCTGCCCGGACAGCTGCATTAAGAGACTCCCTGAGCTCCGTCTGGGATTGTTGGTACTATTTTCCCATTATGAGGGAGGAACTGGCAGTGCCATCTGTAAAACCACAGATATAATGATGATGATGATCATAACGCTGGCAATTTAGAAGCATAGATTTCTTTTGAGCACACTAGATTGCATTTGGTGAACAATGAATATGTTTGACCAACAGACGATCTGAAGGTCACACACTGACCTTGTGGCGAATAATTAAACATGTGGAAATACATTTTGGCAAATTCACATGATTACAAGTAAAAGATTGAAGTAGAAGTTTTAAGAAACTGGAGAAGATGGAATATGTTTTAACATGCTTTAAATAAAATGTGACCCCCCTCTAACCCTTGTGTGCACATGTTCAGTCGAGAAAAACAGAAATTGAGAAGCACCAATTATTAAGTTAGATTAACTTAACTGTGTATGTTTGTCTAGCTGATGTTGATGTCATCGTGCCCTTAACCAATCACCATAGCAACCCTGACGTCAACCCCTCTCGCAGATATTCAAGGAAAGAAAAGATGCTGCCCTTTCTCCTCCTAATGAGGAGTGACTCCACATCAGGACACAAATCACCCTGTGAATGCACCACCGGGAAACCGTGACCTTGGAGACAGACATCGTGGTTCACTGGTCCAGGGTCCCTGTGATGCACCACCATAGCCACATAATTTGCCACGTCGCCTTTGCTGTGAGGTCATTCTTCACTGGCAGGTCTTTTGGCACAATTAACCTAAATATTGTCAAAACATATCCGTGTGCCATGCGGTCAGTGACATCATCTCTTGGTACCCAAATCCCCCCCCCCCACCCACGATCTAACCACAGCACTGATGACCTAACCTACGCTGGGTTTTTCCCTTTCTCTGCTCTTTACATCCTGATGATGCCACATCTATTCTGGATCTGAATGTGTGAGTGTGCGCACAATATGATGGTCATGGTGAATGATGTGTATTCAACAGTCGTGGACAGAGAGTGTATCTGCATTTACTGAAAAAAAAAACAAGATTTTGACAAATGTTGGTAACAGAAAACCGATGGTACCCATTGGCTTGCATTGGTTTTGGCACATACAATAGAAGTCAATGGGGTACCGTGGGTTTTTGGTTACAAACATTTTTCAAAATATATGTTTCTGTGTTCTGCAGAAGAAAGAAAGTCATAAGGTTTCAAATGAAAAAAATGGTGAGTAAATGATGACAGAATTATCATTTTTGGGTGAACTATCCCTTTAAGGTGACAAATTGCATAAACATCATATCAAAGCAGACCCAGACATCTCGCTGTCCTCCCATCTCCTCTCTTTCTTTCTCTCTCACCCTCATCGCCCGCTGCACTCAAAGCAACAATGAAGATCTCAGTCAGCACAGTTCTTTCACAGACATTCGCAGACACTTTACAGAGCGCCGGCCGGTAAATGACCAAACTGTCCTAGGTTAACAAGGCCTTTAATGAAAGGTTTACTGTAATCCCCGCCCCCCTTCATTTATTTGTTTGCGTCTTTCCATTGTCTGCCGTCCTCCATGTCATCTCAATTTCATCCGTGTCTCCTGAGAGCAGTTAACCGTCTGCTGCGTCAGCAGACCTCGCTCGCATTATCTGCCCACAGAGACATGCTTCACACAGAGGAGGGGGTCTCTAAACTCATCTTGCCTCAAAGCACCCCTCTGTTAAAATTAGAAATAAACATGACAGAGAGAAAAACGAGGAGAAAGATTAGGGAGTTTTGTGTATTTCTTATATATCTCTGTGTAGCATAATTCAGCCGGTAGCGAAGACGGAGTGACCCGAGGGGCAGACAAGGTCAGCAGATGTACGAGGCGCTCGGTTTCTGAGGACATCTTTCTAACACAGACCTTTAAACTCCCTGCATCGGATAACACCGTGGATTACCGCAGAAATAATGTGTTTCTTCAGGCACGCAACGAACCTAGATATCACTTTCACAGCAAACGCGATCCGCTTCAGCCTTCAACGTGGGATTGTTTGATGTCAGCACCTGTTGAGGCTTTTCAGGGAAGAGAAACATTTAAGGGAGAAAGATTAAAGGGGTACACGGCTCTGCCTTTTGTCCTAAAACACAGTTGCTCATCCTTCGAAAAGTATGTCAGGTTTAAATGGTTCTCATATTTGAACACTGACAAGGGATCTTTGCCAGTCTCACAAACATTTCTTAGGGCTCCTCCTTTCTCAGGCCAGTACTTGTTGCTTTAAAAGAATCTCTGAGAGCTCAGTTGTGAAGAAGTATAATACAGGTTTATATTTACAGGCAAAAACTATTCAGTCCCAGGGTTACATTAGGACAACTGTACACATACATGTCATAACTGGGTTAATACAACGCACAAGTCTTAACAAATTACTAGAGGTATGAATTTGATTCTTAGTTCACCCAACATTCCTGTCAACATTTATTTACCCAGTTACTTTAATCCTGTATATTTCTTTTGTTTAAAAAGAACACATACTGTAAGTATATAACAGAATATCCAGGTTGCTGTGTTTACTCTACAAACATAAATTGTGATTGCAGGCTTTAAAGCTCTAAAAATACTAAATCTGGGGCATCCGTAATACACATGAGAACAATGTTGTTTGGAAATGCAAAATGACAAAAGAAACGCAAAATTGCATTGATTCTCATGTGCATTATGTACACACCATGTCTGAATACAGAAGAGTGAATGAGTTTCAGAGCTAGTCCGAAATAAGTTTTTCAGTGGATAATAATGCTTTTATACAACAGTTTGACAGCACAAGAGTAGATCAGTAAACCAGTTCTAAGCCATTCTCGTGTTAATACTGGTGGATTACGGCATCAGCAAATCTAATTCGAAAAACAGAACTTGTAACTTATATTTCGTCTTTTCTCCCCAAAAGGCTTTTAGAAAACATCTTATCAAGAACAAACTGTACTAGCTTGTATGTTTAGAAAGCTTATGAATACTATGTAGGCACAAAATACCTTCACCATTGGAGGTCAGGTCGCTGATGTGAGGTTCATAATGCCCGTGTGCTAGAACTATTGCCATTAACTGTGATGTATGTCGAAAAACAGCAGACTTTGATTTAAAGAAAGAAATCATGAAGGTCTCCGTGTGGTCAAATATCTCCAAAGCCAGGCCTCTTTATCTCCAGGACACTGGTAAGCTGTCCATGACAAGACACAGGAGACTACAAAAGGAGAGCAGATTGGAAGTTGGGGGGCTATAATATATTTTAACATTTTTTAATTAATAAAAAATAACTTAAAAAGTCACAAAAAGGGTTAATATCACCATCAGTAAGCCCCGGCATTTTATCCGTTATATGGTTTATATTCATAAATTCAGATGTCATAAATTCATGCAAATGCAAAAGTCTAAATGATACAGACAATTATTTAACAAGGCATTTACATTTTCTGCTATACGTTTAATTAAAGACTTCTTTTAATTAATTTCTAGTGTGTGCAATGCCATCAGAGGTTAAAAGTAGGCTATTACTCATTTCAGCTCCCCATCCCACAGCCCTGGTTTAACTCGCTATGAGATAACTCCAACACAGCTGACTGAGATAGAAAAGCTCAAAGAATAAGAGGTAGACAGAAGTTTGAGAATGTAAACATAAAAGTCATCCTATGCTCAACATAATTCCCTATTTGGCAACAGAGTCCTAATTTAGTGACAGTGTAAAGGGGGGGCAGTGCAGATATTGGAATCTGGAGCGAGCTTTGACGATCGTCTCTGCTGGGCCGTTTATAGCCTGTGCTGCGTAACACTTATAAAGAGAGCCCGGCTTCAGTGTGCATGACAAGCACACATTAGTGAGCTACGTAGAGAATAAACAGGTCTATAAATTAAACTGGAGGCTTGTCACAGACTTCTAAGCCCCCTGGGACACGTGCGCGTGTGTTGCAAGGGGTGTTTTGGGGTATTGTCTAAAATAAAGTGAAGCAAAGTGAGCAAACAAAACATGCCGGGTCAGGGTTTCATTAATGTGGAAAGAGATAGGGATGGCTCATTATTTTGCCGTCTAACAAGCATTTTCTGTCTTAGTTTTTACTCTGGATGGGTCACTGCATCAGTCTTTGAGAAATCAAGAATGAGAAGCAAATCATTATGGGTATAGACACAATGATGAGTTCCATGTATGGAGAAACAGAAAGTAAGGTTAGGACAATGATTTTTTTGTAGCTTAAAGGGATAGTTCGCCCCCAAAAATCTGTCATCATTTATTCACTTAACTCTTTTCTTCTGTGTGACACAAAAGTAGATATTTTGAAATAAATCTTATGGGTTTTGTGTCTATACAATGGAAGTCAATGGAGGCCAATGTTCTTTGGTTACCAATGTTCTCCCAAATATCTTTTGTGTTCTGCAGAACAAAGAAATACAAGTTAATTGTAGTCTCTAATCACATTGCTTTTGTCCTCCGTGACTCCCACTTACAGACGTGTCAACATCTCCGTCACTATATCTCTGCACCATCCTCTCAAGATCCACTCTGCTCTTCTCTCTGTTTATCATCAGCTGGTCAAGGGTTAAAGAGACCTGGAGGATGTGCTCTTATCTAGCTGCCTAAAACCCTTTCATCTTCCTCCCGATCCTCCCTTTTCTCCGTTTGAAGGAAGCTCGTGTTCTAGAGAGACCTCTTTAGGAAAACAGAGCTGTTAACCCTCACTTAAGTCATGAACTCTATTTTGAGAAAAAACTAAATTGTGTGAAATCTGTTCTACACCATTGGCTTTCTTCGAATTATTTAAATGTAATATAAACCAGCTGTAATATTTAAACATTTTAGATATTCACAAAATAGTATTCTGCTAAAACTAAAATGATTTCGCTTAGGCCGTGCGATGTCACAGCCGGGTAAATTTCTTCAGGGGGTGGCAGGGCCAAGTGAAACAGACGCACAACTTTCACACAAACTCTCATTATCGCACAATGATTCCATTCAAGTGTGTGTGGATTGGAATGAGGAAAGGATTGTGTGCTAGGAAATGGACCAGAGCATCACTGAATAAAAGCCCTTTCATTCAACAAATCAAGCAGATGAGACGGTTGGAACAGAAACTCATTCATGTCTGTATGGAATATTACATTTTAAAGTTTAATATTATGAGGTATTAGATTGACCAGAAAAGGATATTCTCCTGAGAAAATGCAACAAGATAATAATAATAACAATACATTTATTTTATATAGCGCCATCAAAAGTTTCTTTCTCAAAGCGCTGCACAAAAATCAAAACAATACATCACACATTAATAAAACAAAAATCAAGACAATACATCACACAGTAATAAAACAAAAATCAAGACAATACATCACACAGTAATAAAACAGCACAATAAAATACTGTAGAAAACAAAAGATCCAGTCAAGTAAAATGCTGCACATACAATACAACAACTGGGGATTTCCAAGTAAAAGTGAATTCAAAGTCAATGGGTCATAGGATTGACTGTAAAGGATTTTAAAGAAGGTAGACAGACAAAACATACATTACATCATCAAGAACATTTCAAGAACAACTGCTCTAACCTCATCTATAAATCTTACAAAAAACTTAAAAGGGATAGTTCACCCAAAAAAAAATTCAGTCATCATTAACTTACCTTCGAGTTTTTCAAATCTGTGTAAATTTCTTTGTTCTCATGAACACACAGCAAGATATTTGGAAGAATGCTTATAACCAAACGAATGCTTGTAACCAAACGAATGCTTGTAACCAAACAGTTATTGGACCCCATTGACTACCCTAGTAAGAAAAACGACTTTATTTGTTGTTGTGTTGAACACAAAAGAAAATATTTTTACGGTTTCTTGGGCACTTTTGACAACCATTTTAATTTTTCCTATGGTAGTCAATGGGGTCCAAGAACTGTTTGGTTACAAGCATTCGTCCAAATATTTTTCTCTGTGTTCAACCAAACAAAGAAATGTATACAGATTTGGAACAACTAGACTAGAGTTATTCATGACAGAATTGGTATTTTGGGGGGTTAACTATCCCTTTAAGCTATCAGTCATGGCACACACACATTTGTTTGTTCGTATAGCACGTTGGCCAAAGTGCTTTCCAATAAAGCAACGTTACAGAACAAGCCAACCTAACCAAAATTAAAACACCAAAATAAAAAAACATTAAAACACAACACAGCCGTAAACAAAGAATATTCAACAGCTAGCTCAACTAAATGCCCATATCAGACATTTCAGGTTAAACTGAGGTAAAAGCCGAATGATGGATGACAAATCGCAGAACAGCATTCATAATCCCATTGTGTGTCAAAACATATCGAAGTCACCATGATCCCGAGTGTTTTCTGTTTTCCTGATTAACATGCCAGAGAGGAAGAGGAAGTGTCTTTGCTAGCCGGGTCTCCCTCCCTCTCCATAGTTTAAGTTGTTTATGAGATTTTATTATTGAGTGACAAGCCAACAAGAAAAAGTGTGATGGATGGAGCATCGCAGTGAGTGAGTGGAACACAATGAAGCATTGGCAGACACAGAGGAAAGAATTTAAATTACACTGGGGGTTACTCTGACTTGATGAGCTTTGACACCAGCCGACGGTTTGTGTCATATACAGATCACATGGCGTTTGTTGCACACAAGTGCTGTTCACAGCGTCTATCATTATTATTATAATTTTTTATATAGTTGTGATGTAAAGCACTTTGTGACACTGCTCTTGAAAGGTGCTACAGAAATAAATATAATTTACTTACTATCATTTGCTTTATAAAACAACACAGAAAAGCAAAATAGAGTTTGAGTTATTTGCAAGTGAAAAAAAAAAAATTGTGTTTACTTGCAATTCTGCAAAGACATGATTGATGACAACGGATACAATAAGTCTCATAATAGAAATAAAAAAGCTTTCTATTCTCATCTGAATCATTCCAGCTATGCTAGAAAAAAATGCTCCACACATCTTCATCACAGCGGCATTGAGCTGTAATCTGCCAATTCATCTTTACTAGACACTATGTCAACTAGCAAAATTGAAAAATGAAGTAAAAAAGGATACAGGAGGTGACATTGAGGGTACACAAACCTTTAAAAAATTAAAGACTAAACCAAGATCATTACTCACAGGCAAAAAAATAAATGTGCTCACCCTCCACCCTTGCACTTACAAAAAAATAGATTTGGTTTCTATCAATCCCACAGTCCACCTACTTCTGTAAAAATGAACAAAAAGCAAATTGGTTGAAATTGAAATGTCTGCAAGCGCTCTTTTCTGTGTTTAGACATGACAAATAAATGCATACACTACACACATACGTAAAGTGTGTAGAAACAAATCTTTACAATACAAACAAAGTAAAGTTATGGGAGTCACTTAAAGGGACAGTTCAGCCAAAAATATAAATGCTGTCATCGTTTACTCACCCTCGAGTTGTTCCAAATCTGTATAAATGTCTTTGTTCTGATGAACACAAAGAAAGATATTCGGAAGAATGCTTGTAACCAAACAGTTCTTGGCCACCATTGACCACCATAGTAGGAATATTATAATGGTAGCCAAATGGTTAGAGAGTTGGACTTGTGACCAGAAGGTTGCCGGATCGATTCTCAGGGCTGGCGGGTAACAACTGAGGTGCCCACTTATATTTTCTTCACACATATTTTCATTAAATAATCTTTACATTATGGAGGATGCTTGTAAAACAGTAAATCACAAAAAATGACTATAGCTGGCTTTTCACAGACTGGGTCACATTTTTCCAGATAAGAAGTTAAGAAGTTTAAGAAACACTTGGCTACTTAACACATGATTTCCTATGAAGAATTTGGAATCCTGCAGTATTCTCATCTCTGAGACTGATCAAATTCTGTCCTTAATTCCCCATCTCTAATATCCAGTTGTTGGAAGCGATGAGAACATTAATGGACTCCATATTCAGCGCTTCTTCCCAGGAATCTTTTTGCTACCTGACCTTTAAACACACCCTGAGACTGGAGTATAAAGTCCAGATGCTGAGCCCCCTGATGAGGGTCTTCAATGCTCGCACAGCTGCGCGACCAGACGACATCATGAACTGAGAATGTCTGACTAATCGGTGAACAGGACCGCGCACAGATGTGCTGAGTCGGCTAAGTATTGTAACGCACAATTCATGTGGACTTATACGAGCACACTCCTCCCAACACATACTTAAATCATTTACAATGATTTTTATCAGTCTGATGCAGCACAGAAAGTGTTCAAATGTCCTAAGAGCAGATACACCCCTTGCATGCTCCACCAGGCCAACCAATATCTGGTCACCCCATCATAAACCAGGTTGGATGGAATTTGTTACTTTTTTCTAGTTTTTAATGCAGAAAATGGTTTTATTTTCACAGCGAATCAGAAAATAAGATTTACCAACAGCAGAATTATCACTCTACCTCTATTTAGTGGTAATGAGTTTAGCATCAGCATTCTTTCTGATGTGGTGAAATCTATTCGGCAGTTTGTGTGTTTGTTTTATTCATTCTTAACGCCATAACCTATCAGCAGAGAACACTGTGAAACACCTGTTCTGTTTATAGGCGTCTAGAGCCCCTGCAGAGCAGACACAACTATGCAAAGTAAACAAAGCATTTACTCAGAATGCCCAGAGTGTGAACAGATGTGGATGCCACCAAAACTAAGTAGTGCTTGCATGATAAGGCCAGCTTCATTAAGCAAAGTTGAGCAAATTTCAGCAAGTTTCTGTTCTCATTACTAGTCAAGACTTTAAAAAGTGTATGTGAACACGTATTTTGAAAAATTACTTGTGCAGTCCATTTAGGTATACTTAAAATTTAAGGCAGCATCACACTTTTTGAAGTTTATCCCTCACACGTGCTGTGTTTAATTGTTTGGAGGATCTACTGACAGAGATGCAATATAATATACATAACTATGTGTTCAGAGGTGTATGAAGACCTTACATAATGTTAATGTTTTCATTACCTTAGAATGAGTTATTTCTATACACCGCGGGTCCCCTTGCATTGCATACACCACAAATTGGCCATGTTGTTTGTACAGTAGCCCTAAAGAGACAAACTGCTCTACAGAGCGCGTTTCTTATCTACGTTATCCCCTTCGGCAATGAAGCGAAAACGTGACGACATCTTAGTCCGGTCAGCCACCGTAGTGCTTCGAAAGGGATGAATTGAGCCATTGGTTGCAATTTCGCAACCTCACCACTAGATGCCGCTAAATTTCATACACTGGACCTTTAAATTTAGATAGTTTACCCAAACTCGTAACCCAAAAAACACACAAAAAAAGAAATTGCATTAAGGTGGGAAGTTTTGCTTGGCCAAGCGCACATTTTACAAATAAAAAAATACAGGTACAGTTCTGTTTGTAACACTTTCTTTGTCATATTTCGAGCAGTACAGTGTGTACAAAGTGGACTACACCACAGTCTTTTGTGTGCACAGTTTGTGCATAGAGATTGTGCATGCCATGTATAGTCCAGAATAAATCAGCATTACGTACAACGAGTATTGCGTCTTATTTGGCTTTGTGACAATGATTCTGAAACACATATGGCACATATGGCATTATGCTGATCTAAATCTAAAGGACAAGTGCAGTCCATTAAATGTTTTTTATTGATCAAACTGATTGTGTCTCAAAGGACTTTGAACTTCATGATACAGTCATACAATACAGTGTACATATACAAATTAAAACCATTTGCAAATAAAATAATGGAGCACTATGCGCATGCGTCACGAGAGAAAGAGATTCTGTTAGTTTTGTTGGACGCAACTTGAAAAAGTGAAACTGAAAAGACCTAATGTTACTACTTTGGTGCATCTTGCTCCCGATGTTTAAAAAAGGATGTGAAACAACATGCACACAAAAATACTTTATTTAAACAGAAGTCACATGACCTAACTTCTTTTTATCATTCATTCAGAAACTGGTACTTGGTCAATTATTTTTAAATCCAATTATATGTATACATATTTATCTTTTGTCAGTCCAATCCAACAAAACAAGACAATATTTGCTTGTTGATATCACCTGTAGTTTATCCAGGTTAAGTTTAAATGAATGAGTTAGAAAGAAGAGAGAAAGTATAAGCATGAACATGCTGTAATATTAAGGGACTCTAAAGTCAAAGACACAGGGGGTTATGGGAACTAAAACATTGAATAAAAACTGTGCTGAGCAAAGACTCTTCATGAAGGACAAGACTTTCCCTTAGGAAACAGAGTGACCCGTCCAGACCACCTGACCCCAACAAACCCACTTCCTGTGACCTCAGCTAACAGCTATATATATATATACACACACACACGCACACACACACATATTGTATATATGTGATATAATAGGAGGTGATGCAGTTCATCCCATGACACCATTCTTCCGTTATACTGTAATGCTCAAAACTACACAACACAGTGTCTCAGTTGCATACTGCATACTACGTACTGTCTAGTGAACAATGCTTCATGCAATGCTAAATTAATTAGTATGTGCCGTTGTTTAGTGACCGACATCTCAGAAATAATAAAGGAAAATAATGTGCAGGGTTTTTTTTGGCTTGTGGGCAATCAAATAATAAGTAAAAAGAAGATGATAATATACTTAAGTAAATGTCATCAGGTATTCAATAGAGAAAATGTTGCATACTGTAGAAAGAGCACAATAACATGCTATATTCTGATATTCTCAACAAAGTACAAAGAACTTGAATGTACTGTAAATAACAACTTGAGGGCAAATCTAAAATGATTTTGTGCGTTCTTGTGACATTTTCACAGATGTTTTGTGGTTACTTTTCATTTGGACACACGCAGTTTTACAGACTGTTCTGAATTACAGCTACCGGAAGGTCATAATGAGCTTAAATCTTATTATGATGATCATCACAACCATGATAATTCCCTTTAATGTGGAACATATGGATGACTTCAGCAGTCATTACGTAACTAGCCCATTAAGCACCTGCTAAATGACTTCCAGTGTTTTTCAACACCGAGCCATCATTAATAGCAACATGTTTTAATTTTTCTGACAGAAATGACAAAAGAAATTCCCATACTGCTGATTCAACACCTCAGTGCTACCATCTCTTTAAATGTTCTCTTTCTAGTGTGCAAAAGTTTGGCATGTTTATCTCCTGCAAGAAACTTCAATAGTCTGATTGCAAATGAACTTGATTTCCTCTAACTTTGCCTAAAACTGCACACTTAAAACACTATTTTACACCGTTTCATTGAAGATGAGCAAGATTGTGAAATGAAAATGTATTTTCAGAATGTAGCACTAGTTCTGCTGCTGAAGGGCCACGTCCTGCAGACTTTTGCTCAGTCAAACACCTGCCAGTAATTTTATACAGTAGGTAATCCTTAAGACGTTGATTCGCTGGTTCAGGTGTGTTGAGTTTCACCCTCCCGGAGCAGAACTGAATATCTCTGCTGTATTTATATTAACATTTATTTCTCTTAAGACGTAATCATTGGAGTTTCATTCTTACCTTGAAATGTATTAGTTGCTTTTCTGAAATGAAACCTGACATAATAAACCTTGACGAGGCACAAATGCGACCTTCAGTCTGAGACGCAGTTAATAGCAGCCTATTCAATGCTTCAATTCCTAATAGTTTTACATACTGTCTTACATACTTACATATCCAAGTTTATACAGAAAAAAATATAAAGCCTAAACAGTTGACTATAGTTATATACTTTTAAGTGAATTTGTACTATAGTTGCAGAAAAAATGAAAAACAGCCATTTTTAAATTTTACTAGCGTTACATATAAAGTATACTCAAAAATATACCTTCGTAAACTAAAAAGTGGGCCAATTTAGTAGTTTAAAATAGTACACTTACAAGTTTACTACTAGTACAGATATTAGTGCACTTAATACATAAAGTCGACTTAGAAATATAAATGACTTAAGTATACTTATGAAAATGAACTTTAAGTATACTACATTTTTGTACAGCTTTTATTACGGTTTAAATTCTAATTCACTCAACGTGAAGTCACCAAATGTTGACTTTTACAGGCCCGACAGAACAGGCCCTAAAGGAACGATGTTGTTTCCACTACAACCTAATGGACCGTGTGCTCAACCACTGTGTCACCGTTTCTTAATGCAATGTGTATGTTCAAAAGTGCCATCAGTCATTTGGCTGGCCTTGAGGAGAGAAGCTGACGAAGCATTTTGTGCCTTCTAAGGTTACACGCGCGTGTCAGGTTAGAAAAACAGACGTGCCTTGGAGGGTTCATTTTAAAGCAAACACCTCCGAGCTGCAGGTGTTGCGTTCATAGGCACAAGTTCATTTTCAACATTTTCAAATAGCCCCAAGGCTCACGTCAGACATGAATATCCTGCGCGCAGTTATTGCGTTAAGTTGTTTTGGTCCTTGTTGTTTACAAGTGATGGAGGAAAACATTGTTCAGAACAGAAACTATATAAATTCCCAAGAAAGAATGTTCTCGCTGGGTCTTGTTAGAGTCGTAATGTTTTTATAGAGAGATCTTATAGTGTGTGAGCATTGCTCACCCCTGTCGTTCCACTTCACTGTATTGAACAAATAAGCATCCAAAAACAACATGCGTTCTGCTCCACACTCTCACCTCATTCCCAAACACGGCTCAAGTCAGATGAACAGAGTGGATGATGGTGTCAAAAAGAATAACATGGTATGTTAGTGAGACCCACCTGTTTTCTTTCAGGTTGTATGTTGGGAAACAGCAGGTGCCTTGAGGAGGGGCAGGTGTTAAGTGTGTTTCTTTGACACACCAGGTGCAGATCTGAAAGCAATTACAGCTGAAAGTAAAAGGTTACTGGAATGCGTTCTGTGCAGTGTGCTTTCAATACTGTCTATTATTGTTATTATACAGCTGGAAAGATAAACATTTCAAACCGTGTTGTCACATGATGTCACTACGTATGCTATTCCAAGTACTTCTATTCAAAGTATCTGACCAGAAACCTTTTGCAATCTTACTAAAAAGGATACTGAATGAGGACACATTCAATAAAGCAAGTGGTTTGTAACATCTGAGATTTGTTTAATTACATTCTGTGATGCTTCGTTAGCTCACAATAACTTGCTTGAAAGCAAAACTGGCAATGATCCATAGTTTCCAGCACAGATGATAATAATTAAACTGATGTAAATTTAACCGCTCACTCGTGATATGTTGTTTCTGCTTGGATTGCCGCAGCCACTTCGTGGCACCTGTCCTTCATGCTTCAGTAACTTATACCCACTCTTCCTCACGTCTGTCAGCAGGCCTCTATAAATATTCCTCCCAGTCTCTCATGGTCCGTGCGGTCCCGCTCTTTCCTGAGGGAGAGGAAGCGCTGGCTGATTCAGGGTCCCTGATCTTTCTCCTGAGAGAGAGGAGAGCTCTGAAATGGGGGGCTGGGAAGGATAAGGATTGTTTAAGGTGGAGATCCCCGGACTTCTGCACTGTACAGGATGAGAAAAACCATGAAAGGCAACCGTAACAATGAACGATACGTGAAAGCGAGACGATGTTTTTTCATGCAGCGACTGGGAAAAGATATGAAAGGGTAAAGTCAACATGAAATGCTGGGAGTTGGTAACTCATATTGGTCACACTTAACAATAATTATTAGTTAACTAATTTTAAGAAATGTACCTTATATTTCGTAAAACTCACTAACAATTATTGGAAAGTGTTACTCTCATTTTACATCAGTAATATTCCATAATTTCAGAATAAAACTCTATATTTAAAGAAAAAATAATTGGTGCACCTTAGATCCAACTTATATATTATTACATATTATAATGATATATTATTACTTGTATATTAGTCTCAATCATCTGTACTTTATCCGAGTATTTTTTTACTACATTATAAAGCACATATCATACTTTTTACTACATTTCATAAATACATGTACATTTTTATACATTTAATATTAATGTATTTTTTTACTTAAAAATTTTACTTGAGTAAAAGTAAGGAAGTACTAGATATTGAATGCATTTAAGTATTAAAGGTAACAAAAAATGTATAAAATAAAATGTAGCAAAAATGATGATTTATGCATTTTAATGTAGTTAAGTCATTTTTTAAGTAAAAACAAAAATGTATAAAGAATGTGAACAAGGTCAATTTGGATTAAATCAGGGTAAATCTTGAATTCAAAATTTCTTAAATTCTTGAAATTCAAGATTAAAAAATGCATCGAAACATGTGACAAACCAATTCCTTAAGTAAAAGCGCATCAGCATAGAAAAATGAAATGGACATTTCTCAATTCAGCAGAGATTGGAGACTCGATTCTTTGAACATTTTTTTCTTTTATTACAGTTTACATGTCCAGCATGGATTGTTAAACACACTCAGATGTGACAACAAACATAAATGTATAAAATCCTCAGTTTCTACATAAGAAAAATAAATCAAAACACAAATTGGAATGTCAACAAGGTAAAAATCTAAAAACCGCAAAAGAAAATTATTAAAAAAGGTCCTATGTACATTTCTAAAAATGACCAAATTTAAGATTAGGAACTCAAAATATAACCAAACGAAATGTCATTATACCATCATTAATAACACAGATGAAGTGCTTACGAAAAACACTGCAGCACAGATTTGCACAGCATTGCATTGTTAGTCATTTGTTACTTGAATTTACTCAAAAATTCTCTGTCTACTTTTTAACAGCATGTTTTTGTCAGTTTCCAGTAAAGTGAGATTCCCTTCAAGACATTGTGCGTGCCCAGACGCATCGTCACACAATGGGACGATTTAAAAATCAAATCGACCCAGGACGAGAATATGTCCACGTGCTTACAATCACCGTCCAAAGTCTCATTCTGCTCGACTGACTCCACTAAGGTGAAAACAACACTATTGTCTCCACCTTTGCGCCTGCTTTGTTCAGTAAGCCAACAATACTTGCAGACGAATAATGAAACGTGGTTAATAAATGGGACGGATGTTTTTAGAGGCACGTCTGATCTAGAGCTTAAGTTTATATCAGGAAAAAACACACACACGGCCTGACTGTACCACACCAGATAAAATGCTCTATGAAGGCGGTCAGACACGGTCAGACATCGCACGGCTAGCATGATCCTGAGCGCTAATGATTAAGGTGTGACCCAAACATCCAGTGTCCGTCATTCACGCTCAAAGCCTTCGGACCAGAGGCTGTTGTTAAGAATGCTACTGTACGTGAGTGTGAGAGTTCATGGGAGGAAACGTTGTGACCCTGGCTGAGGGCCAAGTCCATCTTCCTGTTGGCCAGAAGCAATGTGCCCGACAATAATAAAGAGAGAGAGAGAGAGAGAGAGAGGCCATTGTTATAAGAGCCGGTCCAAAACTTGGCCTTACGTTGATTTGAGATTGAAAAAAATACTTAAAAACTACAGTATCACATACAAACAGACCGTTTTGATTATTCGTCAGTCATTGTCTACCACAATCTTGTTTACGTCATATTATGACCAAACATGAAAAAGAAAACAAGAAGAAATGCACTTTCATGAAATCTAGACTCGTGCCCGTACGGAAAAAGTACTGTGTTGGTACCATGATAAAGCACTGGTTTCAGATAATGTTTCCCTACCAAAAAAACATCTCCCGTTTTTTTTTTTTAATGTAAATCGCCTTCGTTTGACATAGGATAAGAAGCTGCCTATTCATCTACCACAGTATCACCATGAAGCTGTTTATCAAGTGGCATATTTGGAAAACACGTTCATAAAAGAGAGGCCTGAGTGAGCTCTGAGCTGCTTTTCAGAGATCCTTCAAGCCTATTTCGGTATTCCTCATTGATCTGGGCAGAAGAAGGGGATGGTAGAGGGCGCCGGGCAACCTGCGGAGGCTTTTATGTCTGATTAACTCTCCTCCGAATCTACCCGGACAACAGGAGCACGGCGGGGACTCATAAGCGACGGCATTCAGATCATGACCGTCCTCGCTCTCCTCTACCAATAATATTTATCAAAGGCCTTTATGCTCTACCTTTGTCTGACAGGCCAATATTTATAATACCACTCACCTTGTCTAACTCTCGTCCTCTGAGAGCAGAGAAACTCGATGATCGTGACGAGAATTTAGTTTGGAGGTGCTTTTAAAAAGTGGCAGCGATTTGTTTCTTAATGCTTTTTCGGTTGCGTCCAAATATACACGGAGTGGGTTAGACACTATGCAAAACACAACAGACCTGCCTGACAGCCATGTTAGGAAACTTGCCTAGTTTGTCTATTTTGCCTAGTAGATCACATCAACATAATGAAAAATGTGAATGACAAGAGGATTGCATTTCCGCCGCTGGTTAGAGAATGCTTTCCAAAAATAACCCGCGGCCTTTCGCAAAGTGGTCCGTGAGACGGTGTGGCAGCAAACGCATGTGCCAGCTACGCACGCTATGCAAGAAAGCAACGCACACTTACTTGATGGTCTAACACATGATGGAACACAACGACACATACTCGAGTACGCATCAGACCTTAGGCTAGCAATGGGTGAATCCAAACCGTTGCCTGTTTATTTCTCCCAACCCCTAAAATCTGCCCCATCACTGAAACAATCCCACAGTGACCTGTTAAAACAGAGTAAGCCCTCGTGCAAAGACTTAGTAGATCAAGTGTCTGCATCTTAACCCATGCGTTTGAGCTTGCACAGTTGTCCCTGCTCCTGGCCACCTTCTGCAGAGTCGTATTTCTGATAGGGAGAGATTTGGGGGTGGGAACATGTTGGCAATGCGCTTTAACCCCCTGCTGTTTTTAAAATGAGAGGATTATCTAACATTCCCAAAATGACGGCAACAACTGGCCGCGTCTTAGAATTTCTACTCATAATTGGGCCCCGAGAAGCTAACTTGAGTGTATTTTATTGAGTTTTGAATTGGTGCACGCAGCGGTGTGTTTTTATTAGTTCTTTTTATATATGTATTTATTCAGTCATTTGATTGAAAAATGTAAAGCTATTATTTAAATCGTTTAGATATTGCTCCATTGCCTCACCGAAGCCCTACAATGAATGCTGTCTTTTTGTCGCAAATGATAGAAATGTTATGTTCTTCAGATGACAAAAAATGACAGTCGGCACAGTATCATTGGATTGTCGGTAAATAAAAGTGAAAGAGGTCAGAGCGTCTCTATAGATATGGACAAAAGCACATAAAACACAATTGGCTGGCTAGACCAAGGTACTGTTAAAACAAGAGCCAATAAAATGGGACTTTTGTTATGGTCATACTTGGTAAGCAAAACCCAGAGAAAAGTCCCTACTTTACGATTTTGAAACAAAGAGCTACGCTGTTTTGGGTCAAATTTTGTCAAAAGCGACTGGACTTGGTTACAGGTTAGATAACTACATCCAGCTGTTGTATTGCTCATAGACTTGACATTCTACGTTAAACCTGGATGAGCGAAACATTTATTGACAAATGAACATACAGTGGGGTCCAAACCTCTGAGACCACCCTTTCTTATTAAACCTGGAGATAAACAGTTTTACGATTTAAAAAACGTTAATTTATGGCAAAGCAATAATAAATACACATGATTTTGCACATTTCAATCTAAGCAATCTTGCCAAAATCACTCTGAAGTCATGCTGAGATAATCATCACGTTTCGCACAAACGTGTTGAGTTCAGACCGCCTCCAACCATTAAAGCATAACCACAACAAAACGAAGTTTTAAAGACACCTAACTTAAATTGTTACGGCGAAACAAAAATGTAATAAAATATTCTGTATTGAATCAGAAAATCAACACAACACAGACGATTTTCATAAGTAGCCTCAAACCTTTGGACCCTACGATATATCCATATATCCCAATTTGAACATATGATCAACATGTTATGATTATCTTTACTGATGTATTATGAGTTGCCCGGTCAGTAGGAACATCACAGCTCAGAGCCCCAAGAAAAGATAAATGGAAACAGGAACACTTAAATAGACATATTCCTGTCTCGGTTTCCATATTGCTCTTTTTGACTTTCAATTTCTCCTGCAATCTGTTCCTCGTTTACTCTCATTGGAGATCTGGAGGTCTAACTGTTACTTCTAAAACAAAAGTCAATAAGAAAACCCCACAAACGGATCAAGAGAAAATCAAATATTATGTGCAAATTTTCTGATATAAATAGACTAATGGATGTTAGGAGAGCACCATGAGAAAAAGAAGAGTGAACTAAACGTGTGTATGTGCAAATAGTTTTTCGTTTGTATGCAATGGAAAGGCAGGACAGGGTATGGATCGGAGGTCAGAGGTGAAAGGTTAAACCCAGTCCTGCATCGAACGTTTGCAGTGCACCAAATATTTAGGCGCTCCTTTCCTCTGAAGTGTGTTAATGATGGCATAGATCAATCCCAGGATGCACAGCACCAGGACCAGGGGTACCGTCACCATGATGATGTTCATAGTACGCTCCGTCTCGTTTATCTTCAGAACCACATCCACCTCA
The DNA here is from genome assembly GCF_024868665.1 of Triplophysa rosa. Lineage (NCBI taxonomy): Eukaryota > Metazoa > Chordata > Actinopteri > Cypriniformes > Nemacheilidae > Triplophysa > Triplophysa rosa. The sequence goes on from NC_079890.1 coordinate 33,037,196, forward strand.
TTCGTTTTCTCTTCGGTTTCTTCTTTCTTGTCAACATCATTGGTGTTGTCTTGCTCTTTGTCCTTCTCCTTATCTTTATCTTGCCCCGCATCCGGGTTGAAAGGAGGCCGGTCGGGCCACTTGCGTCCCGGGTCCACATCGGTGTCTCTGTCGGGGTCGAGGTCCACGGTACAGCCCATGAAGTCTCTAAGAATGGATTTGGGATAACCCGGCTCGCTCTTCATTCTGTGGTTGTCAAATTTCCAGTACTTCGATCCCTTGTAGAAGTACGTATATGCTGTGTGAAAGAGAACAGGGTTGGGGAGTTTAGTGCATGAATGCTATTACGTCTCAGATGGCACAGCTACGGACCGCCCACAGTCCGATGCACACAAAACTGGAAAATCTGGCAGGCTCTAATCTGATTGGCTGACTTTACACAACTACCTAAATAAGGTCACACAGGGTTGTTCTATCAGTGTGCCCGGAAGTTGTGCTTGTGAGAATTAAATTATTTCAAGGTGAACGGCATCAAACCCTTCAATGAGATTTTGAGTTTTGTTTGAGGCACTTAGTAGCATATAAACTACAGCTGACAGTACAAGAAGAACTATAAATTCAGCTTTCTTTCCCAGTCTGTAATTGTGTTACAAATCCATTTCAGACCATTCAGATTCTGTACACAACACACAAAACACAACGATCAGACAGTCCCTTTCCTGTGTAAGTGGGCGGCTCTTGGTCAGTACGGGCTGTAATGTGCACCAGACCTTTTGCCTTTGGTCTATCTGTGCCAACTGACACTGAAAACTAATTGAACTCGTCTGTCTGTTCGAAATGGAAAAATTTCCAAATCACCCAGCATTTTTTTGTGGGTGCCTGTAATATTGACACAGTTTTGATTCGTTTTGTAAAAACAAAACTGTGTTTGCAGTAATACAACTTACCAACTGTGCACAAGTAGAAATAATTGCCTTTGGTATTTCACAGCCTGCCACGGATGTGGTCAATACAGCCACGATCCATGCGACGGCCCATGTAGTCTCGGAGAATAGATTTTGGATAACCCGGCTTGCTCTTCATTCTCAGCTAATTTTCTCAAATCACATCTCCCATCACTTTCAATCGCTCCTTTTTACTCGTCGGCTAAATAATCTGGTCCCACCCCATCTATCCTATACATTAAGCTAACAGATACAGGAAACCCCCTCCCCCATCCATTCTGTACATTAAGAGCGCAGCCACTCACCTCCATCATCGCTGAGGAAGGCCCCCTTGGGAGAGGACGGTACAGAAGTGCCCCACACACTGATTGGTTTAGGGTAGTCCTGATCTGCGGCTCTAGAGTACTCATTAAAGCGCCAGTACCTGTCATTTAGTAAACACAATTTGGGAATTACTGTAAATGCAGAATTTTATTAGGAATCATCATTGAAATGAAGCTATTTTAGAAATGGTGGAGAGAACCATTTACACCTGATATTATCATCCATCTCAGGTAAAAGGGTGAGTAAATTATGAGGGATTTTTTACATTTTGGGTGAATAGTTCTTGTATTTACATTTACACCAATTCATTTAGCAGACACTTTTATCCAAACATGAGCAAACAATACAGCCAGGACAGACATTAAAATGCAAGACAGACAGATGCTAGTCTAAAGTGGTCTTTTGTGCAGGGAAGCTATTTTTACAGTACATACAAAAGACTTCATGGAACAGCGATGGACTGACATAATGTAGCCATATAATCATACACCCCCACCTCAGATGTAATGTGATCTTGGGTGATCACTACAGAAGCACTTGAGACAAGCTAATACCAGGGTAAACTGCAGTCTGTCTCAGTTCACCACTTGTGGTCAAATCACCCAAGACAGAAGTTTGTACCAGGTGTAAACAGGGCCAGTACGACACCACAGAAAAACACAATCCTCACCAGTCTCCTTTGAAGAAGTAAGTGAATCCCGAAGGTTCCCACCAGATGGCCGTTTCGATCTTGTCATAGGGGATCTCTCTGCCATAGTCCATCAGTTCTTGAGGGTAACCTGGCTCCAGGTTGGCTTCCCTGAACAACCAGTACTGATTTCCTATGAGAGGAAAGTCACGGGGAAAGAAAGATGAAGGGATGCTGAGTTGCAGGGAAAAGAAGAGGCGGCAGCAACTCTCAATGGTTGACAGGTTTTCGCAGTATATCTACAGGGACTTTTCCCACCAATGACAGAGCATTACAGATGTGTGTTTATTCTCGTTAAAACACAAATCACTGCGTTACAACGCTGCGAAGATGCATCATGCATGCGGCTTTGGTGCCGTTCCCACATTCTAGCGGTCAAAGTGACGACATAGCCTTGCAGGAAGCCGTAACAGAAACATTAGCGCAAGTTTCAGTTTTTACGATTGTACAGTATGGCAGACACCAAGGCACCATCCTCACGGACCCGGTTTAATTCAACAGGCCCTTATCCAAATCCAACCTCTGCTGTAAGCATCTGTTAGAACCGCTAGCTGACGCAATGGGCTTGGCCTCACGAAGAACAGATGTTGCTTGCCGAGATTTTCGGTCCCCTGGTTTCCACTGAATGGCGGAAATTTGCCAATGACATCACTGGCCCTTTGCACATTTTGCTGCCAAAGTCACGTTTACTTTATGTGTCTGCCGTACAACACTTAAGGAACACCAAGACATCACTAAGTAGTTAGATGTCGGTGAGGTTTTGGTTTTAGTGTGGTTTGCCGCCTCCTCCAATTCAGGGTTAAGCTCCAAACCGCTCCGAAATACCGTCTCACTATGACTTATGCTACACCAAAAATGTCTTAGAACACTACCTGTGAAATCCATCAGACATAACTGTACGAGGGAAATCTAGGACTCTTCCTGTACTGTATGAAAAATGTCAAAATCAATGGCTCTTTTTAATACGACAAGCACTTTAATCTGACACAATTCTGCAAGCCTGGATAATGATCTCTCTCCGGACATAACGTTTTTATGGGTTATACCTTCAACATATTCACTTTCAAAGATCATGAAGCCATATAAGTGCTGAGTTAGGAAGGAAAATACCTTTGAAAAACACAAAGCGACCATCATGTCTTTCATACGCGGCGTCGATGTCCCCTGGCAGACCCCTCCAGAAGTGTCCAATAGGCATTGGGTAATTATCCAGGACTCGATTTCTCCTGACTCTCCAGAACCAGCGACCCTACGGAGGTAAAAGACATGAACAAGTGGCCAGACTCTTTCTGTCTGTACAGTGTTCAGATTCACTAGCCGAGTGGATGATCATAAGCAGTTGTGGAGTAGTTAGGAATCGGAGGGTTTCTGTTTTTTTGTTTAGACCAGAAACCAGGTTTATCTGTACATCTTCTTTACCAAGCCACAGTGTTTGCTCTTCAAAGCTTAAAACCTCAAAAAAAAGCACGATACTATTCACTTCATTTAAACAATTAATTTTGTTTTAACACCGTTGTATTAGGTTTTTTGTTCAAACACAGTTGCATTGTGTTAAACGGACTAAAAACAGTTATGCTTTGGCTTAGCTAAATGTTTACATTTTAAATTAACATGTTTCAATCAAGTAGATCGAAATAATATTTGATGCTTGTTCAATTTACTTAAATAAATCAAGTTAACACAACAATTATTTTGAATTTTTTTGAAAATTCTTTCATTAATTACTCTCTCTCTAGTTGTTCCAAACCTGTATAAATTTCTTTCTTCTGATGAACACAGAAAGATATTTGGACGAATGCTTGTAACCATACAGTTCTTGGCCACCATTGACTACCATAGTAGGAAAAATTACAACGTAAAAAGGGCCCCAGAACTGTTTGCTGACCTACATTCTTCAAACCATGTTTTTTAAATGATAAAGTAATTTTTCCTACTATGGTAGTCAATGGGGTTCAAGAACTGTTTGGTTACAAGCATTTTTTCATGAGAACACGGAATTTATACAGATTTGGACTCGAAAGTGAGTAAATAATGTAGGGCTGTCACGATAAACCGACCATAAATATCACGTGATTTATGCACCGCTTTTGAGTAAAGTACGGGAAAATGCTGCTGCATCCGAAAGCCAGAGGGCGCTCTCGTGCGGAAACTACAAATACGCACTGCAGAAGAAGACCATAACACGTTCTAGAATCTAGGAAATGCATATGGTCATCTTTTTATCACTGTTACTCAAGCCTCATCAGGTATTTTTATGATAATAAAGTATATTTATAATGATCATGTTTGACGCGTGTTGCTTTTTCAAATGCACATTATAAGCGACTCAAACTCGCACAGCTTTTCGATCGAGCAGCATTTCCTACTGATCCCATAGACGTGCTTCACGGACAAGCTACGCATTAAAAAAAATATCGACACATTGCATAACGCAGCCAGCTCGATTACAATAGGATTTAGTGGTATCGCGATAAATTATCGTGCAGCCCTAAAATGATGACAGAATTTTTATTTTTGGGTGAACTGTTCCTTTAAAGATGGATTCAAAATTTGGTATGCTGTTGCAGTGGTGTGTTTGGAGTATAAACTGAAGCTCAGCTTCGAGACAAATGTTAGGTAGTTTGGCAAAGAATTACAAACAACACATGCTTATAAAGACATATAAAGCAAGTCTCTAAAAATGAAACTTTTTAATGACACCTTAAAATGCAAAAATCTACCTACGCCTACGAATTGTAGTGCAATAAACCCTAACCAAATAACCCAGTATCTATAAAAAACACATATGCACATATTCTATAGTTTCAGATGACAATCCCATCATGTACACATGGACACAAACGCATTTGGTTTCTACTTTACATAACTATAATAATAATAATATATCATATAATAATCTCCTCCATTGCTCTGGATCCCTTCCAGAACCTTCAGAACATTTTAAACGGAGTCCAAATTAAAACCAGAGCCCAAAGTGCAGCCAACACGCTCTAAATTTATCTGTCTCCCTCCACACCCCAGAACAACTACTCACAAGCAGACATGCATGCACACACACACTTCAGTTTACAGACAAAGCACACCTCGTTCTTGCACCGAAACACATGAGGAAACTGGCGGGATTGCGCTACACAGGGAAGGGCTTTATTTCGGAAACCTACGAGTGGTGTTTTCGAGCATGTGAAATGCAGATAACCGGGGGTGGTCCTCCACTCAAGGGTATCTGATTGTTGTAATGGATAACTTGACCAATGAGGCCGGTTAAACAACACCACCTGCAGCAAAACCCTATTAATAATTGCCAACAAGCTGCGATAGAGTATAACATGTCGAGCTAGGACTGCCTTTGGCTCGGACATAGAAACATTTGCTGGTCTTCTCAGAGCCAAAGATGTCAGCAACAACTGTGAGGGAAATCTCACAAGCATTCATGGGTGGATTTCCCGTTGCGAATGCAATACTGTGAATCACAGGTGCTAAAGAATAGGGCGAGGTGGACATATTTAAACTTTATGTTGGTTTGACTTGCTTTAAAGGGATACTCCACCCAAAAATGAAAATTCTGTCATCCTTTACTCACACTCTTGTCATGTCAAACCTGTAGGACTTTCTTTCTTCCGCAGAACACAAAAGAGATATTTTGAAGAATGTTGTTAACTGGCACTCATTGACTTGCATTGGTGTTGTGTCCATCCGATAGAAGTGAACGAGTGCCAGCGCTGTTCCGTTACCAACTTTCTTCAAAATATCTTCTTATGTGTTCTGCGGAAGAAAGAAAGTCATACAGGCTTGAAATGACAAGAGGGTGAGTTAACGATGACAGAATTTTCATTTTTGGGTTAACTATCACTTTAGACAAAGGGCACTGATATCCTGGTAATTGACATCAACATATTTTTTATTTTATTTTATTTAAAAAAATGTTTTAATAAAGATAGATGCAGATTCACAGCCAGTAAGAAATATGTATGGCTAGTAAAGTTTCATTTGACAGGTTTATCAATTTTAGACCCTGGCTATGCATCCATTCAAACTTCTCCCGAGGCAAAACAATGAACCATCTAATGAAAGGAAAGAAACATGATCTAGTCCTCGTTTCTCAGATAAAACGAACCGAGCTTTCATGCAGGAACAAATGACAACATTACGTGACCACAAAACAGCAAACTCCAGCGAAAGACAAAGAGCAGATGAAGTCAGATATATCTCCTGATCAACTCCAGACTGCACTCTTTTCCATTTTATGGAGCTCCGCTGCTTAACAAAAACCAGCACTGGGGTTTTTTACAGCCCACTGCGTAACAGGGCCTGATTAAGAGCAGGCCGACCTCACCAGGTCTCCACCTGCATGCCAGGTCTTGCACCTGGAACCGTGCAGTGTTATTGTTTCACAGCCTGACCCGCTCTAATTCAGAGAGCTCTATAGCAAATCTTACAAAACCTGTCGAGAATGTCCAGCTCGTACTTCAGCACAAAATCCAGAGTACAAAGTAAGTTTAGGAAGATTATTTCAAAAGTGTATTTAACTTACAGCTCTCATTCTTATAATGCAAAAATATTTAAAGGGACGGTTCACCCAAAAATAAAAATTCTGTCATCATTTACTCACCTTCGAGTTGTTCCGTTGAACACAAAAGAAGATATTTTGAAGAATGTAGGAATGCAAGCAGTTCTGGAGCACTTTTGACTACCACTTTTTCCTACTATGGTAGTTAACGGGGTCCAAGAACTGTTTGGTTACAAGCATTCGTCCAAATATCTTATTCTTTGTTTAACCAAACAACGAAATTTATACAGGTTTGGAACAACTAGTAGAAAGTAATTCATAATTTTCATTTTTGGGTGAACTATCCCTTTAATAGATCAACCCAGCTAAAATCTCAAGCTCACCTTGAACACAAACATCTCTCCCCTGAGCATGGTGACTGTGTCGAAATTGCCCTCACAGATGTTTGGACCATAGTGATCGGGGCGATCGGTGGCACGTGGTCTTTCTGGCCTCTTTGGAGTGTAAGGTGGCCTGGGGCCGGGCTGGGCTGGTCGCCGGGGGGTCACGGTGGGGAGGGCCTGAGTGGGGGAACTGTTTGGGGGTCCTACAAAAAAAGATCAGTGAGCGATTACACAATAATTCTACAATTTAAAAAAATATATACATAGTAAAGTGTATATAAAAATGCTCTCTACTATATTGTGGTCCCTATTCTGGATATGGCTTAGGAGCTTCCTCGAATGTGTGGGAATTTTTTCCCCACTGTAGGGTTTCTAAAGGGATTAAAAATCTGTCATGATTTATTTACACCCTCAATTCTGTGAAAGATATTTTGCCCATACAATGGAAGTCAACGGGGTCCATTGTTGTTTGGTTACCAACATTCTTCAAAATATCGTCTTTTGTTTTCTGCAGGATAAAGGCATACAGGTTTGGAAAGACATAAGGGTGAGTAAATCATGAAAGAATTTTCATTTTTGGGTGAACTATCTCTTCAAGTATGAACAATATTTGCAATGCTTGACTTAGCACCAGTATTAAGAAAAAATGGTTTGTGAATTAGCAGGCATGAGGTAATACTGTAAACATTATCAAAGTCCACAAAAACTAAAACATTTCAGAGGCACGGCATATGTGTGGCAAAGTACGCAGACCACAAAAATAAACATTCTAAACTTTACACCATAACCATAAGCACCACTAAAACATTTTAGTGTAAACCAAAGCATATTAAAACACTTATATAAAGCTGTGCGACAAAACTAAAGGCAGACGGAATATACTTTCATCTAAAGCTGTAAATGAGCAGTCGACAAATCACTTATCAATAAAATATTAACAACAAGATGTTGTTCTAAACCCTATAATTTATGCACAAAATATGCTGAGAAAGTTTTACACAAGGTTTTAAAAACCCTCTAGCTTTTACACTGTTTATTTAAAAAGTCTGTAGCGAGACAAATTAACTGTTTGATTAGCAAACAATCCATGTAGTCTCTCAAGAATCGGACAAATTTTAAGTGAAATACAGTACGCCACACTGCAGGACACTGCTAAAACGGTCAACTACACAAATCTTCCTTATAAAGTCTCATTATACAATCATTTCTTCAGGATGTTGTCACTTTTGATAGGAATGGGTAACGGTCTGGGAAGCAGAAAATAATTGGGATCAGATTCGCACCCGCATTGGGCACCACGACTAAAATGTCAGAGCACACATCAATACCGCTATGCCAAGACTTAACAGCAACCTAAACGGTGAAAAACAACATAAAGCAGATACTGTATGTCATTTTGAAGCCATCACAAAGCATGCAGCAGCTTACCATAAATCTGCTGAACCCCGCGGAGATCGTCCTCAGGAAGTTCAAAGTTTTCCGTGTCCATCCACTGGTAAAAAGGAGCCATGATGGCCATGGGATTATTTGAGTGCTCCAATCCAAGGGCATGGCCCAGCTCATGCACCGCTACCAGGAACAGATCATTACCTGTGGGAGACGGATATTAAATATCACAGAGCGTGGTACAAAAGACCGCCGATGGTCAGCAATGAGAAGAGGAGATTTACTGAGGTCACTGGCAGGGAACGTCTGATACAACAGCTCATTAATCTTTATTCGCTCTGGGAGATCACAGCTGGACTTTATGTGCACTCGCTAGCTTAAAAACACATGATATACAGTACAGCGAATAAGTCAGAACATTAGATTCTGCTGCGAGTAATGACGCAGAGATGCTTAGTGAAATTGCTGCAGGGCCTAAAGTAGCTTGAGATGAAATAAGGACGGGGAAGCTATAATTACTTGACTTAAGTGTAAGCTGGATTTAGGGTTTTCCTGTGATTTTTGCTTAGTGTGGAGACTATGTGCACTTTAATGTCAACATGAAATTTATTATAGTATGCACTTGTCTGTATTAACTTGGATGACCGGCTACATTTGCCAAAAGTTGTATTGTACAGCGGTAAATGCTGTAAGGAATACTGTATGCCACACTGTTACCAGTTCAAAAACACATCATAATGTGACAACAACGTAAAATGCTATAATTTCCTATATTTATCATTGTATATCGTCTTTTCCTTCACTTACTCTCTTAAAAGTTGGAGGTCACACACTCTCTCTCTCACATACAGACACAACTCAGAGATCAGAAAGCAGAAAATCTTCAACAGACCCTGCGCTGTCACTGGGCTGGAAAGGGATTTGTAACGTGTTCTCTGTAAATTCTCCCTAGGGCTTGTCAATGCATATGGAAGGAGTTTGTGAATCGGTGTAGAACATTTGTGATTTTACCTTCAGACTGAGAAGATTGATGGAGAAACCAATGAGACAGTACTGAGACACTGCCTGATTTTAATCACGTTCTGTCTGGATGATCTGTGTCTCTGTGGGTGTAAATGGCTCGATTTCCGAGACAAGAAAGATTGATTGCTGCAATGATCCATTTTCAAGGTTAGTACTTTTGCCTTGTTTTCCAGCAAAAAGAAAAATCTACACATCCTAAAATGTAATTTACTTGAGTTTTTTTAATCCAATAAAATGTTGAGTGCCTAAAAGAAGAAATAAATTATGTTAATAGTGTAATGAAATAAATCAGTTTTTCATGTTATTTAAAGCTGCAATTTGTAACTATCACAATCTCGGTTTGAAACATAAATTTGAAGGTTCCTTTACATACTTTTCTTTAAAGGGACAGTTCATCCGAAAAAAAAATTCTGTCATGATTAACTCACCTTCAAGTTCCAAATCTGTTTAAATTTCTTTGTAATGCAAATGCTTGTAACCAAACAGTTCTTGGTCACCATTGACTACCATAGAAAAAATGATAACGGGTGTCGAACGTGCCCCAGAATTGTTTGCTTTCCTACATTCTTCAAAATATCTTCTTTTTGTTCAACAGAACAAAGACATTTATAAAGCAATTTTTCCTATTATGGTAATCAATGGTGGCCAAGAACTGTTTGGTTACAAGCATTCTTCCAAATATCTTTCTTTGCGTTTATCAGAACAAAGACATTTATACAGATTTGAGGGTGCGTAAATGAAGACAGAATTTTCATTTTTGGGTGAACTGTTCCATTAAATGGGTTGAAGTCAAATGATGTCAAACTTAAAATTCCTACAAAATCATACCTCAAATTAGCTTACTGTAATGAATCGGGGTAAGGTACTTGCAAAAAAACTGATTTTCACAATTAAAAAATTGAGCATTAAGTTAAAGGGGTCATATGGCGCGAATACGTGTTTTTCTGTGTGTTATAAGTTGCCCATGCATGTATTAGACACGTAAAATTGCAAAAATGTAAGTGTCGGAACAAAAGATGAAGTCTATCTAAAAGCGAATGCTCACCCAGACCTGCCTGAAATGCCTCGTGTAACCACACCCCCACAAATCTACGTCAGTTCGTGGTATGATTTGACTAAGACCCCCAAAATGTATACGCAAGTAAGGTGGGCGTACCTGTCAGTACAATCGCGTTGGAACCTGATGTTCCAAATATGGTAAGAGGCGTTACATTTCCGTCACACGCTTGCAGTATTCGACCAATCACTACACACAGGTTAACTAGCCAATCATAGCACACCTCGCTTTTCAGAGCGATGAGCTTGGTTAAAAATCTGCGCGTTTCAGAGAGGCGGGGCAAAGAGGAGATACAAACATGCAGGGTGTATGGAAAATACAGCGTTTTTGAACCTTAAATCGTGTATACACATTGCATTACATCTAAAACAAACGATAATATTCGTTTCTCAGCCGTGTCATATCACCCCTTTAAGTTTTCTTTCCTCATTATTTAATGTTTTTTTTACTGGAAAACAAGACAAAAAATCTTAGCATTACTTTTTTGCAGTTTATTACTCAGTACCCCTGACAGCTTCTATCATTAGTCAGTAAACCAAATGGCAGCCATCCACAGACATTATGAAGCCACCAGACAACATCATTTGAGCTAATGACGGAATCAAGATAAGAGCATTACAGTATAATAATTCTAGAACTAGAATGTTTAGATGATTGGTAAAAAAAATATTTGATTGTGTTGCAATGACCAAGGAAGAATAATATATTTAGTATTGTTTTAAATTTTGTTTTTCTTAAGTCATTTTCGGTTTGGTTTTTTGGCCAAGTGCATCCTGAATTTTCGGTATTGGTTTCAGCCCAGATTTTTCATTTCGGTGCACCACTAAGCCGTACAGTCTCTCCTAATGCAGTCAGACAGTTCATCAATGATGGCTTTCACAGACATCTCCTCTGTCGTTCAAAGCAACTCTTGTGTGAGGGCCGCGATTGATAAAACATGTAACTTCAGAGCAATGGAAGACATCTCTCCTCACAGCTGTGACACTGACCGACACTTCAACTGCAGCCAACAATGACCATCTTGTAGCCAGACGTTACAAAACGACGGAAATAAGCCACAGATTCCTTTTGAAATGCTTTATGTTGCATTAATATGAAGTTGTTTTTACAATGAACAGTGTCACTGACCAAATGGCAGGTTATTAATCATACATGTGATGGAACGTTTGGAAAAACCCAATGTCCCGTTCCATTTTGATGTAGTCCAAACAGGAAGAAATTTGGGTAAATTGAAATCTCAATGTCAAGCTCAAATCAACTGAATTCATTCATGTTTTTTATTAGACACTTCATTAATATATCTACAGTGAAAGCATCATAGTTATCAATAGTCTCTAGTAATGTCGGACCTCTCTATGCTGCATCATGTTCCTTACACAGTCAACCATCTGTCTGAAATGATGTCATCCACCTCCACAGTGTCATGAATAACTGATCACTGAATCTCTTTGATACAATAGTACATGAGTGCACTACCCAGCCACTTGGCATTTACAGTACATAACAAGAAACTAATCTTGCAAATGTGACCTTTTCTTGCTAACAAATTGAAGCAGTCTACAGTCGATTTTTGAGTATAATTATTAGAAAAACCCTGAAAGCAGTTATTTGATAGATACAGACATGCTCAAATTTGTTTGTACCCTTACAGCTCATTGAAATAATGCTTCATTCCTCCTGAAGAGTGATGAAAAGCTATTGCATCATGTATACTTGCATGCCTTTGGTATGTTCTTAAGCAAAGAAGCTGTGGAAAGAGATGAATTATTGCTTATTCTACAAAGATAAAATGGCCTGGACACATTTGTTGGTACCCCTTAGAAAAGATAATACATCATTGGATTATAGTGATATTTCAAACTAATTAGTTTCTTTAATTAGTATCACACATGTATCCAATCTTGTAATCAGTCATTCAGCCTATTTAAACGGAGAAAAGTAGTCACTGTGCTGTTTGGTATCATTGTGTGCACCACACTGAACATGGACCAGAGAAAGCAAAGGATAGAGTTGTCTGAGGAGCTCAGAAAGAAAATAATAGACAAGCATGGTAAAGGTAAAGGCTACAAGACCATCTACAAGCAGCTCGATGTTCCTGTGACAATGGTGGATGCCAATTACTTTTGTCAGTTTCAAGTTATTTCAGAGAAAATTGTGCATTCTTTGTTTTTTGTGGAGAGGTACCAACAAATTTGAGCACGTCTGTATGCTGGTTAGTGTGTAATTCACACTAGCCACTTTGCACATCCCCATGCATGACCTTTGCATTTTAATTGGGTCTACAGAACTAAAACAAAATTCTTCCTAAATGTAACTTCAATAAAAAGAACATTCTTTCTGACATTTTCTACTTTATATCTTCACATGAAGGACAGATAAAAGTGTCCAATGTTATAGTGATTACAATCCAAAATTGGCATATTTCTTCAAAATACCAGGAAAGTACATCCATAAGTTACAAATAAAATGCTTTTAATCATTTCTTCACTACAGGTGACGCTAGTGCATTATCCTACACACTGTAATCTCTTCAAATGTCCAACATCATAATTAATGCGTAAAAGAGTTAGAAATTGTATTTTACATTTTGAAAAGAACTCTACTTCCTCCTCTGAATGACCCAAAACACAATATACCAGCATGCTGTGGACTTACCCTGCAAGTTTTCTGAGCCAAGCGTCCATGGCTCGTCCGAGTCAAAGTGAGTGTCTCCGCCCATCCCTGGACCAGGGAAGTAAGCATGTGCCAGGAATCCCCCCTCTCCATCAAAGGGTGAGCTGTCACCATGGAAACCAGAGGCGAAGAAGATCATGATGTCAGGTTCCTTCCGACGGCCGTATTTGACCTCAAAATAAGGAATTTCATCGAATTTGAGGGGTGTCACCTTCTCCCACACCTTGAAGGCCCTTCGGATGGCCTCATACGAGTTGTACTCGCCGATCTTCGGGGTGTAGTTCTGAATACTGCAGACATGCCAGAAACAAATAAGAATTCATCAACTTTAGATACAACATTGCCACACTGAATTATTGTAGATGAAGGAGAATATATGGTGGATGGGCGGATAGTGGAAAAGTAAATCGCACACACCTAAAAGTCAATTGGGTCTTGTCCCATTTGTGGCCAGTGAGTGCGTATCTTTTCCGTCGGACGTTGGTTTTGATTTGACCCCCGAACTTATCTGGTACACCACAGCGGGGTCTTTTCATGGCCCTTTCAAGAGAAAAACCAGAGACCAAGTTAATGAGGATACATGACATAAAATCCTTTAACATAAGCTGAAAAAGAACTTTTCCTTATTATTGGTGCGTCCTGGCTTTGATCATATTAGTATTTCCTTTAAACGTCATTTTTTATAGTGAAGATCTATGGAATATTGATAAACAAATGTTTTTGCAGTATTTTACAACCAATGGTAGACAAGCATATTGGTACATAAACATGAATAAACATTTTGAAAAAGCAACGATCACAATGTTTTGAAAGCATAGCCATAGCAATTCAATATTACACGTGGTACTACAAGGTTTATTATAACCTCTACAGAACAGCTTGTCAACCCTGTCTGAACAAAGTTATATATAAACGTTCTACTCATGTCATTATAAGACAAAAAATAACCAGAAGTCCTCCACTTAGACAAACACTTCCATAGAGATTAGGTTAAAATAACCCAGAATGTGTTTGTAAGAATATCCTCTATAGAGTAGTATTATTCATGACTGCCTGTTCAGTTACAGGTTTAAAGGGATACTTTGGTAGCAAATAAAAATTTCCCCATGTTTTACTCACCCTCAAGGCATCCTAACTGAATATGGTTTTCTTCTTGAAGAATAATGCAGTCGGAGTTATAATACCACGTATCATTTTACTTCCAAGCGGTAGAATGAGAGTGAATGGGTGTTGACTTTTTGAAGCTCCAAAAAGTGCATCCATCGATCAAAGAACTGCTCGACACGGCTCCGTGGTCTTAACAAAGGTCTTCTGAAGCGAATCGATGCGTTTGTTTAAGAGAAATTTGTTTTATAACGCCGACTGCATTATTCTTCAAGAAGAAAACCATATTCAGTTAGGATGCCTTTAGGGTGAATAAAACATGGGGAAATTTTGTGGTAGTAAAGTATCCCTTTAATTGGATATAACAGCCTATAGATGTTTTAACTAAGATGAACAGCAGCTGATGTGTTGCTTGTGTCTGCTGCCCTGAGGTCTACATTAACATCATGTGATGAAGAGTCTCTTACTCGATGGTGGCTGGGTCTAACTCTCCGGTGATTTCCAGCCCATAAAAGCGCTGCATGTCGCTGATGGAGTTAGACAGGATTTGAGCCGAGCGCATGGTAGACATCTGCCTGCTGGCCTGAGGGAGGTAACCGTACATTCGCAGCCAGGACTGAGAAAAAAAAAAGAGACAGGGGAAATTAAAGGGAGAGATCTGGTTTAAAAAGAGCATTTATTAAAGGTCCAATGTTCAATTTTTTGGAAGATTTATACACAAAGGCGCACAGTGGTGCGGTGTTTACAGAGTTTTTCCTTCAGAAAAGCGACTAGCGTCTTTTTTGATAAACATTAGCTTTCAATGAGTGGAAAAATGTCTCTCTCGGCGTCTTCTCTGTTCAGTGAGCGGCAGAAGCAGCACATTCATGACCAAACCGGAGTGAGTACAAAATAGCACTTACAAGTACCTCTCATTGTGACTGCCTGGACATATGAACATAAACATATGTCTGTAATTATTATATTATGTCTGACAACAGAAACATTAAATACATTAATACAAACAGTTGTAATAAAGTACAGTAAGTTCAGAGAGTAAACGCAAGAACAGTGTGATGACGAACATGCTAATTAGCACGTAACGCCTCCTTGCACCATAGTGACGGTCACGGTAATAATAGATTATGACAGATTTTTTACAAGCCTGTCCGTCAAAATGACAGACAAAGAAAACTCTAGCGCAACCTCTGAAAGAGTCAACAAAAATGACATTAAAGGAATAATTTGTCAACTTTTTAAGGTAGTCCACCCAAAAAACACATTTTGTTATCCTTTCTTCACCCTGACTATCTTTCTGTGGAAACCAAAATATATTTTGCGAGATGACTTGGTGGTTTTGTGTTCATACAAGGGAAATCAATGGGGGGAAATACTGTTACCAACATATCCAAAATATCTTTATTTGTGTTTTGCGGAAGAAATAAAATGTGGGTAAACATTTATTTTTGGATGAACTTTCCTGTAAGGGCAATGAACATCAGTCTTACACTGACAATGAAGGAGAAATTAGATCTTGCCACACTCTGCAAGAACGTCACACCTGTTATAAGAGACACATAATACTATATGCCAGACTGTGGGAGAACATGAGGCGGATGTGAACGCAGATTGAGGGGTGACTGCACCAGCTGGAAAAAGCCCATTTATAAGCCTTCAGAAACAGACAGAAGCCACTCTGCACTCACTGCTGGGGGGTTTCCTGAGGCTACAGACATGCATGAAGTCACTGCTCTGCTTCCATATGGCCCACTTGTTAGATGTGGGGATTTCAGAAGCCAGAGGGTCTTCTTGTTCATTAAATAGGGTGAAGTGGGGGTGAGGGTCGGACTCTTGTGTGGTGCTTCTACTGTTAATCTTCCTTAATTAGGCAATTAGCAAAAATTGGGCAATTAAACTGCCCATTGTTGAGCCTGCCCTGTGGTGACAGTAACCAGGATGTGCTGCACCAGACAGATCTCCCCACAGGCAAGTAACCTCACAAATGTTCTGAGATCTACTTCATAACTCAATAACTGTCTTCTAGACAGCAATGAAATTCAATGAAGAGCAAACAGAGATGTTTACCGATACTCCTGAGAAAAACGCCCACGTAATCTTACCTCTGTTCTCTAGATATTAACAACTCAACTCGCCTGCTGTGCTCAGATGGGCCAATATAGTGAGATTTGTGATCAAAAGTCAGATCCCAGAGGCAAAACCTATTGGTCAAAAATTGACATTTAATTTCTCAGGAGATATGACAATTGTTCAAATATATAAAAAGGTTTGGAGCTGTAAAAAATTCAAAACTAATAATTGGATTGTATAGGTAAAATAATCAGGATTTGCGAAAATTTAAAGAGGAATGGTCATATTAAAATCTTTAATAATACTGATTTCTGATAAGCAGAAATCTCAGATTGTGACAGAGCTCAGATTGTGACAGATTTGTGAAATTTGTGGGTCTGGAGTCTGGACCTTCGTTTAAGACAGGCTAGACTTACACCGTGTCTACACCGGATGCGGCACGGCGCGATGCGACAAGAGACAATATAACAAATTAGAACCCATTATAATTTTAAAATTTGTCCACACCGGACGTGGCGCGACAATCCCATTAGAACAAGCCATGTGTCGCACCGCGTCCGGTGTAGACACGGTGTCAATCAAAAGTTTCCATTTGCTCTACTTTTTATCTCATTGAAGTCTAGGATAAATAATTGAGATTAAAGAGAACTCATCTGTGATTTTTTTGTTGGTGATATTCAAACATTTAAAACAAAACAGAAACCCCATCAGATTTTTCCCAAACCAAAGTGTCTTAGCTAAGATATCCACGTACTTTAAAGTTCTGTATGTCAAAAAAATGTCCTGTTTGTTTCTATTTTCTATTTCACTTAAAGGTCCAGTGTATGACATTTAGTAGCATCTATTGGAGAGGTTGCAAATTACACCCAAGGGCTCACTCCATCCCTCCCTTGAAGCACTATGGCGGCAGACACAGGACTAAGATGTCTTCATGTTTTCGCTTCTTTCCCGAACGCGCTCTGTAGAACAGTTTGTCCGTTTAGGGCTACTGTAGAAACAACATGGCAAATTCCATGCAAGGGGACCTGCGGTGTATGTAGATAGAAATGGCTCATTCTAAGGTAATAAAAACATAACACTTCATTATGTAAGATCTTTATACACCTCTGAAGACATAATTATGTATGTTATATTGCATTTCTGTCAATAGATCCTCCAAAAAATCACACAGCATCTTTAAGTAAGGTACTATGAGAGCAACATCTGAAGCAAGGTTGATACTTGAATAACACTTGAAGACTTCAAATGAGAATTGCAATAAAAAATGATTCCATTAGCAGTTTGAAAATGTCTCTCGCAAGTTTATATTTTGCGATTTTATTTTCACAACATATTGTATGTAATATAGATGTCAGAACTTCAGATTAAAATCTCAGTTCAATAGGCACAATAAAATAAACAAGCTGCAATATTGAAAGGATCACTTAGGACAAAATGCTCTGGATTGTGTTTGTGACTTGACAGGGTTGGACTTCAGCTGGCATTTATTAGCAGGGGGTCAATGTGAATACCCCTTCTAGACTTCTGGATGAATGTAGGGGTTCACTGACTTTATAATGTCCCCTTCTCTTTCTACTTTGTCACACAGTTGCCTGGCCTGGACACCCCCTTTTTCACTGCCACACAAAACAAGGACCTTTATAAGAACCTGTGAAGGTAGCTGAATAACACACAAATAGTTCAATAGATGGCACTGTTTCTGGCCGTGGCTAATATGCCCACCGCCAAAATGTTGATCAGCACACATGGGAAAATCCAGAATACAACAACACCATGCCTGCCTTTTTCTCCCAAAGTCTCAACATTATTTGTGCATATTATGTTTTGTTCATTACGGTCATTCTTTTTGAGCAAAAATGGAGATTCCCTACATCTTACAACATCCCTTAAAACATGTTTTGTTTTTCACAGAAACACACAATGACACGGCATTGCAACAACTTGACGATGAGTAAATGATGACAATGTTTTTGTGTATCTGTATGAAAAATCTCCTTCAAGTGAACAAACCATTCACAATTTAAAATACAAACATTCCCTCATACATTTAATCTAAAACCTGGGTAAAAAGTCCATGTTATTTAACATCCCTCATGTTTAATCAAAGTATCCACAGATTTCATACTCACCCTGACCCACAATCGTGTTTGTATCAGTCTATACACTATAAGAAGGGAAGTGCTGAAGGGCTGTTCAGTGTAGCACACACCTCACCCTATAGATAAGACTGTGTTTCTTTCAGTCGGTCTGAGCCCTGGGGCTTTTAGCAGGGCAAGAGGTGGAAGGGTGTGTGTCCTCCCACAAGAGGAGAAACACATTAACCCAGTGTTCTCCCTACTGGCTAACAAGAGAGAACAACTTTTGTGGTTTCTATATCTCAAGGTCACCTAAAGTCATTCGGCTAAATATTCATTGAAGGACACAAATGACAAGTTCTTCAGACCCCCCTTTTAAAAGCATAAAGTGTTTCAGCGTCCACCACCACAACATCCCATGTCTTGCATACAGAGTAAGTTTTGCAGTCAAAAGAGGCAAGGAGGGCCATCTTTCTCTCCAATCAAGCGCCGTGCCAGCCGCTGCCTCAATGGGACCTTGAGAGCGTCTGCCAATAGCACGTCCTCCAGGAACCTGTGATTCACAACGCGCTGTAAAAGGACTCGGGTTTTGTGTGCGAGAGTGTGTGTGTGTGTGTGTCCAGAACAATGTCAGCCAAGATTCTAACGGCTAGAGAGTGCTATTATTCTTCAGCCTTGGGTGCATGCCATCTTTTCGGTCATTAAGTGAAAGGCAACGTAGAGCGGGCAAACCGGATCAAGTGAAAGTGATTAAGGGGGAGGAATAAAATAAGTTTGGTAAGTTTGCGTTTGGTGCTCCAGACAGGATCCTGAATCAGATTTGTTAGGTAACTGGTCAAGGGAGCAGTGCATTGATTGTTGGTAACCTAACCATTCACCATTCACTTGCATTGGTTTCATATCAATGAAAGTCAAAGGGTACCACCATTGTTCGTTTACCAACATTTTTCAAAATATCTTCTCTTGTGTTCTGCAGAAGAAAAAGTCTTTGAAGGTTTGAAAGAGGGCTAGTAAATGATGACAGAATTTTTTTTTTAACTATTACAATAAAATATAGAAATATGGATAGGGCTGTGACGGTGGCTGTGACAACCGCACCACCGCGGTGGTAAAGTGCCATGACGGTAGAGAACGGCCACCGGCGGTAGTGCACGTCACTCTGACAAATATAGGTGTAATAAATATGAGAGTTGCGATAACGATTGCTAGTTGTAGCCTTTCAGTTGTGGATGGTTTTATTTAAAAGATTTTACATTAACAGAAATGATTGGCATACGTTTCCGTTAATGCGTTCGAGCGCGGGCCTACACGGCAAAACCCAGGTTATTCTGCGGGTTTTGCAATGGATCTTGTTGTGAAATGAACAGATACGTAAAATCAAAACTGGCTATGACCCGCTTGCTTAGTGTCGGAGCGCGCGCAGGTTTTGCCGCGGTTGCGGAGAGACATCTCTTCATTTGCGCTCCTGTGCACATCTTCTGAACGCGCATTTAGTGCAGCTGTACACATTTTAATCTGGACAATGTCAACAAGTAAGTTTCACATCAACGAGTCGGAAAAAGTAAAGTTTTTATGGCAATCTGAATAGGAAAGCCAATGTAGGTTTAAACAGTTTGTTTCAAATGGAATTGTCAAGGACTGTAAGGGTTAATACGCCACTGACTGAAGTTACTGCAACAAGAGCTTTTTTATTTAGTATTTAGCTTTATTATATCATTTAAGTTTTCATTATTTACTGATGTTTATTTAAATGTTTTATATGCTGTAGTGTGCCGTTTCACTGATGGATTTGCACGTTAAACATTGACGGATGTTTCATCCTCATTTATTTCAGATATCATATTTCAATTTCAAGTATTTAACAATTTCAAGTATTTAAATAAGGTCTATACTTCTCTTCCACTCGTCATGTGGTTGCTACACGCAAATATAATAATATAAATATTATTTATATAAATAATATATATTTCTCAACCACCGCACCACCGCGGTCGATTTGTCTATTACCACCGCGGTGGTAAAAAACTGCCACCGTCACAGCCCTAAATATGGATTGATTGAATTTTATTGAATTTTATCAAAGTTTGTGTTGTTGTCTTAGCAACAAATCAAACCAAAACTTCACAAAATAAAATTAATGAATGGTCCAGTGTATGAAATTTAGTGTCATCTAGTGTCGAGCTTGTGAATTGCAACCAACGGCTCACTGCGCCGTTCACCCCTTCCTTTCGAAGCACTACGGTGGCTGCCACAGCACTAAGATGTCATCAAGTTTTCACTTCTTTGCCGAAGGAGATGACATATTACCGAAACACGCTCTATAGAGTAGTTTGTCCATTTAGGGCTACTGTAGAAACAGGGGAACCACGTGTATGTAGATAGAAATAGCTCATTCTAAGCAGTGCTTCATTTGTAATTGAAAATTTCCCGGAACAAAATCAGCAATTGAAAGGCGCTGCGACCGACACAGACCATACAACTTAAATTATCCCGGAACAAGTTTTTTTATGTGTGTAGCTGACGTGATTATTATAAAACACCACTGACATTCAGTTTACTATTCTGCGCCAAGTGACAAGTAAATAAATTAAATCGCTCACATTGTCTAATCTTCAAGAATAGCCCACAGGACAATATATATTTATCTCTTCCCGCTGTTCACTGCGTGCAAAACTATAAGCTTCACCAACCAATGAGGGTGATTTTCAATTAAACCTCTAAATTCATCCGCATAAGCCCACTCCGTACTGGCGCGGTCTCACTCACTCATTCACACAGTCACTTCACCATGCTCATGTGTAGGCTTGTTCGAGCTCATTCGGCACTTTTCCGACCGATCGGCGAGATTAGCCGCTTGCAGTCGACGAAGGAGTTGAAAAAGGAGCAGTCAAGTCGGACACCTGGAAAAACACCTGCTGCTTGCCGTAGTTACGTTCGCGCCGTGTTTCCTTTTCAAAGCGCGAATTAAGTGGATTTGCATAGTGGATTAGTGGATAAATAAACACTTCACATTGCATATGTTATGTGCTGCTTAACACTGTCTGCCTAAAAATCATGGTAAACATAAGCATATATTATTAAATTACCAACGGAGTCCGTATTCGTTTCATTTTTATTTTATTAAACGACACAAAATAACATGTTATTATGATTATACGAACAGAGTTTTAGCTGTTTTAAAAACATGCATTAATAAGTATTAGTTGAACTGAAGGTGTTATAATAAACCCGAAACGCATGTGATCGTTGTCATGCGGTGTATCTAGCCAATCATGAAAAGCTGTGTCGTCATCACAGCCTGGTGCAGCCGCTCCTGAGATGCTGCACCGGCTGAGCAAGCCGGCTGTTCTCGAAACGCTCTCGCGGTACATTGACGCGCCGGTTCAAGTCGGACAAAATTTCTAACTGGCATGCACTGCTTCAAGTCAGATTTCGATCGATCTGCTCAGCGCCGCATCAAGTTGAACAAGCCTAATGCCAGATTGTTTAAAACAAATACCGGAACGCCAAAGTAAAAAATCTCAAATTAAGCACTGATTCTAAGGTAAGAAAAACATAACACTTCATTATGTAAGGTCTTCATACACCTCTGAACACATAGTTATGTATATTATCTTGCATTTCTGTGGATCCTCCAAAAAATGACACATCGGACATGCCTTTGAGGCCAGTAGCCCTCCATACAAGTTTTGGAAAAGGCTAGTGGGTAGCTGAGTTGACCCCGACTCTTAATAAGAGGAACAGACCTACCAGTCATCTACTAAGACACAGACACAAGTGCCGTTTCCTAGTCCAATCACATCTCATTATACTTTACGTTCATAATAACAAACAGACCTCGGAGCACCAGAGATGGTCCTGATATGCCCGATATTACCGTGGATACACAGGGACGGACATAACAAGTGGCGCTCCAGGGGTTAAACGCAAGACCGTGATAATGTTTCAGGAGGTGATACAGTCGGCTCCTTCTGTTCTACTGTTCTCATACCCCCCACCCAAATCCCGCTTGAGTTTGTTCTGTATCTATCTTGCTACACTTATGAATGTAGTCAGCTGAACACAAGAAGTCTCATTGTTGTGCCTCGGGAGCCCTGCAGGCCTAAACATCTCACTCTGTTTCTGTTTGTGACCTATTTAGAAAACAGCTGTTGACTTCACCAATCACAGGCAGCACAAAGAAGCAAGCCACACCATCACACTTTCCAAATCACCAAACATTTCCTTATATATTTCCTTCATGGCATGGCCAGATGGGATTGTATTTTCTCATGAACCGGTAACTGTCATGCTAATAGTGAGTGAAACAGAATGCCTACAACCTGAAGGCAACTTCTGAAGCTACATGTTTGCCGCAAGCTGCATTCAGAACCGGATAAAGTCATATCTATGTTTGGAAGAGAGAATGCAATGCTATGAAGTATTGTATCGCAAATAGCAGAACAACAAAAGGCTCTCTGACCAACACCCACACACACACATATTCTCAACACTCCCTATTCTCACTCAAGCGTCTATTCTGTTTGTGCTATGCTCAACGGCCACACAAGCTTTCTTTGTCACTCATGATGAACTTCAAAGGAATACGCCTGACTTATCTTACATTATAGTAAAAATGAAGATACAAAAGATCCCTCCTATGAACTCTTTTTGTTGCTCACTCACAGTGACAAAAATTCAAGAAGTTGAAATCTTATGATCGCATGATAGAGCTTATGATGTTTTGTTTATCACAATGTTGAGTTTACTCACATAGCACTATGTGACGCGACCTTGAGCTATGGAAAGGCACTATATAAATAAAACTACTTCTTCTACTCACTGGAACTTTTTTGCATCCTTGAAACCTGACATCCAGAACCCATAAATAAGAATGCATGCATAACAATCCCAGAATTATCCGAACGCTACAACCATAGTAGGAAATATTGCTGGTGAACACAAAAGAAGATATTTTGAAGAATGTAGGAAAACAAACTGTTCTGGGGCACTTTTGACTCCCATTGTCATTTTTCCTACTAATGTAGTCAATGGTGGCCAAGAACTGTTTGGTTTCAAACATTCTTTTAAATATCTTTCTCTGTGTTCATCAGAACAAACAAATTTATACAGATTTGGAACAACTCGAGGGTGAGTAAATAATGATGACAGAATTTTTTTTTGCGCGAACTGTCCCTTTAAACATTCTCATAAATAATGGAAGAAAACGAAACACGTTTGGAGAGAAAAAACAGCAATGGCACGTGTTGTAGATGGCTGCAAAACACAACCTGTAAAGATGCTAGCATTACAAAATTGAGAAGCAGAACGTATCGCAGACGTGGCAGCGAGGATTGACAATGTAAGACACCAGACATTCTCGTTGACAATGCTTTTCAACACTCCTCTAGGTTCTACTGAACCTATAGTTCACAAAGCATGTGGGTAACAACTGTCTGGTTTGAAAGTATCTCAAATTCTACTTAACATCTCAAAACCTTAATGATTAAAACACCCCCGAATCAAACATCCAGGCCAGTGGCACACCTCTGGTTTTAATAACATCATCCATTATGGGCCACCAAGTTTAAGCAACTATCTTTCCCATCCTACTGTGAAAATGACTGTTCTAATACTTCAAGCCTCTGACACCTCAAAATCAATATGAGGTTTGCTGTCAGATTTAGTGATTAGCTCAAATAAAGAAACATTTCTGAAATTCAGAGAGCTTGTTATTCTGTCAGTCTTCATATACAGTGCCAGACCACCAATGACAGGGTTTGGACCACTGCAGCATGTAATGGTACACCACAAACAAACCTTAAAACCACACTGCTGCAACAGTTTACACCCAACATAAAAAAATGTCAAATGTCTTCAAAGTATAGAATACTGGTGTTTAAAAAGCAATGCCTTTAGTAAGAACTTCTTAAATTACTCATGAATGTTACAGGCAACATCTTAAAGGGATAGTTCACCCAAAAATGAAAAATATAAAGCACCAGTATGAGCACATAGAAAGATATTTGGAAAAACGTTAGTAATTTTCAGTTCCGGGACATCATTGACTACCATAGTAGGAAAAATTAAATGGTAGTCAAATGTGCCCCAGAACTGTTTGTTTTCCTAAATTCTTCATAAGATCTCATTTTGTGTTCAACAGATCAAAAAAAATACAATATTTTTATTCTGCTATGGTCGTGGATGATGTCCCAGAACTGAAAATTGCTAACATTCTTCCAAATATCTTTCTCTGTGTTCATAGGAACAAAGAAATGTATACAGGTTTGGAACAACCTGAGGGTGAGTAAATGATGACAGAATTTTCATTTTTGGGTGAACTATCCCTTTAAGCGGAAGAAACTCTGTTCAATGAAATCCAGAGACATGAGGAGCTGTGCAGAGAGACTAACACACAGAGCATCACAAGGAAATACACAATCCATATGGTACAATAGAGAGATAAGTGACATAAGTGGTTTTCTTGTGTGAATGGTCAGTTTGTGATATAATAATGTGCTTTGTGATTGACACTTAAAATAAAAATGTCAATATATTTACCTCTCCATTGAAGGATTCGTCTCCTAAGGTGCGCACATCCGTGATGTAAATCATCAGAATACAATAAATAAGAGTCCGTCTCCACAGTAACGCCATCGGGTCAACCCATAATACCGCCATGCTCACCAGGATCAGACTGCCTGTGTGATGCTGAATCTAGTGCTTTGTCCTCTTCTCTTCAAACATATACCCAAAGATGCTTGAATTAAAACTGTTATTTGGTTTAATTAGCGAGCGCGTAAAATGCATTCAATGCAATTTAGTTTTGCACATTATTTGGTGCGCTTCGATGATGCACAATCAATTCTATTAAAAAGTGTACCAAAAACAAAATGCATGTAATTTAAATAACATAAAAAAACAACTAAAGTTGCTCTTGTGTACTTTCTGCAGAAATGCACGGGTCCTGTGTCAAAAGTACATTGTAAACGCTGTTTAAAGTAGAGAGGACTCTCAAGTCGTACCAAAAGTCAGTGTCCGATGCTCTGGTCTGAGCTTCTGAGTGGGTCAGGTATCATATCCCGCGGGTGTGCCCGCTTAATGCTCGTTGCATCCCCCCTCACGTGGTGCTCACAAAATTAACAATAGCTTGCTACAACCTACTTCAAAGCACGCGACGCGCAAAACTAAGTTGCAATTTCCGCTTGGATTACGACTCCGTGAACAAAGCATGAATATCCACAGTTGACCGGGACGCGGGACTGAAACACGCTTGTTAAATGAGAAATAAAACAACGAAGCCTTTGGTCGACCACCATGCAACAGCGCTCAAATTGTTAGCAGATGACAACGACGCGTTATGACACCTGCTCTGGATGGTCGCCCAGCTCGTAAAGATTTAATATGATGGGTTTCTTCTCGATAAAATCCACGTTTTCTCTGTTTTCCTGGAACGCTTCCACTTTGTATCCGCTGTGCGCTCGCAACGCCTCGTGTTCAGTTTGTCGCGCGGACTTTGCGCCGCGTCCCGCTGTCATACGCCGGAGGGGAGGGGAACAACACCCCCGTCAGGACTACCTAGGATTTTTCTGCTCTAACATAATGAGGGGTACTTTACGACGCGCAGATTTAAATAAAAATGCACTTTTAGCAGGTTTTCATCGGCTTATGTTCGGTTGAAATTCACAACAAAGATTAATAAATGTTGTGGAAAATAATTGCTCATTGTTAGTTCACGCTATAAACACTGACTAATATTAATGAATGGAAACTTATTGTAAAAGTGTTACCAAAAATGCTTGAATTTTTTCTCATTAAGAATCCCTAGACAGCAAACGTAAGTTGTAACGGAGCAAATAACATTTTGGAGCGAAAAGTTCATTTTAACTCTCTCTGGAAACATATTTATTATTTATTTCATGTTCCAGTGCTGAAAAAAGATTTTATTTAATAAAAGAGTTTCTTCATAATGCTTTATCATATACATTATATACCATGAAAGATAAATAAATTGACCATGTTCTACCCACTTAATGTCTCCCCGACTATATTTTAAAAAAATGTGTTTAATATATAGGCCTACATATTTTAATCTATATAACTACTGCTCCCTCACATCGTCCTTTCTCTATTAAAACTATTCTAACGTTTCGTCTTAAAGAAACAGTTCACCCTCATTGTTCTGAATCTGTATAAATTTCTTTGTTCTGATGAACACAGAGAAAGATATTTGGAAGAATGCTTGTAACCAAACAGATCTTGGCCACCATTGACTAGATGAAAAATGTCTTTGTTCAGTTGAACAGAAAAGAAGATATTTTGAAGAATGTAAGAAAGAAAACAGTTTTGTTGCATTTTTGACTACCATTGTAATTTTTCCGACTATGATAGTCAGGTGGTCAAGAACTGTTTGGTTACAAGCATTCTTCCAAATATCTTTCTCTGTGTTCATCAGAACAAAGAAATTTATACAGATTTGGAACAACTCGAGGGTGAGTAAATGATGACAGAATTTAAGTTTGGGTGCACTGTCCCTTTAAGTAAATAAATGTGATGAATATAAACAGTATCTTAAAATGTTTGAACATTTCTATGCGGGATCAAGCCATGCCTCCTCAACACCTAAAAACTGCAAGGGCGCCACCTACCGATAGTCAGACAAAACCATCAGCACCATCCCTGCGTTTTTGAACCATTCCATTACAGGCACCTTAACAAGAAGCAGAACAATTCACAATGTAACAAAAAAGGCAATGCAGCCTGAACTTCCTGTTTTAATCTGTTTAATTTTAATTTGTTTTAATATCTGATTTCAGCAGTTTTTCTAACTCTTGATCAATTCAAAAGCTTGTTTATGAACCTATTAGGGGAGACTGGGGATGGTTGCGATATGGGGCAGTTGCAACATGGCTTATTTCTCCAATTATAAATAAGCTAGAGTGATGATGCTCATATTGCATGCTTAGTTTGCCCCTTCCCTTTTCTGGGAAAAAATCTGCCATATGTGACCATTCCTTCTGGACAAAATCAAATTTCATCATAAAAAGTATTTTTTAATGCTCTGCATTTTTTTCGTACTTTCTAAACTGTTTTTGTGAAAACATATATATTCATATACTATATATCATATTGTTATCCTCTAGAAGACATAGCTAGCAAGTGTCAAAGTTATTGTGTATAGATAGCAAATTTTATCACGACTGCCAGTGTAGGGACAGTTGCAACATTTTTTTATTTGTAGTACAAATTTGTTGTAAAGCTTAGTTAAAGCATGGTTTGTTACTCATTACTTGAAATATGTTTTTCCAATTTAGTCCTTATACAGTCAATTTAACTATTAAGACACACACACAAACACACAGTTCAGTTCAGAGAAGTGCATAAAGTATTTCAGTAAATATTCAGTGTCTGGATTTTCGTAAAAAAATATTTTGCCAGTTTAACTTTTTAAAGACCATGTCTGTTCACAAATAAAATGAAGAAATTGCAAAATGATGGTATAGAATTTATTTTGTATTAAATTTTGATAAATGTTGCAACTGTCCCCTGCTATGGGGTCAGTTGCAACATTTGACTTTGTCTGTTCAAGTATAAATTGTGGGTATATTATCATACATACACGTTATAGTTATAATAATGTGGGTGGGTAGCTGACCGATATTACAATTTTTGCATTCCACTTAAAACAGTCTCTGAGAAACTGAAGGAAATACAAAAAGGGTTGCAACCATCCCCAGTCTCCCTAGGAGGATTAAAGCTGGAGTAAGCAAAGGAGAGAATGAACTTTGGTTATGAGTTATTGGTTAGTCAAATTAGACTATTTGAACATTCTCATGTGTTAGACAGTTTTATTAAAAGACTGTCAGTGAGTGTCAGAGACAAGGGCATAAATGACTGTGCTGCTAAAAGCAGCGCTTCTGTCTGAACTTGTCACCACAAACAAATTAAAGGGATTTCTTTGTTCGGTTGAACATAAAGAGAGATATTTTGGAATAATGTTAGCAACCAACAGTTCTGAAGCACCACTGACTGCCATAGTAGGAAAAATGTAAATGGTAGTCAAAGGTGCCCCAGAACTGTTTGTTTTCCAACATTCCTCAAAATATCTTCTTTTGTGTTCAACAGAACCAAAAAAATGTTCCCTACTATGGCAGTCAATGGTGCTTCAGAACTGTTGGTTGCTAACATTATTCCAAACAGTGGCGATCGGTGCCTCCTCTTCAGGGGAAGCAGGAATTCAAAATACGTGTTCGGCGCTTCACGTGAACCTACATCACGCATCATATCAAAATAGCGGTTTATGATGAAAGAGACGGTAAAAGAGAAAATCCCTTCCCTAAAAAAATGATCAAATGGAAATGATAATCAAACTGGTTAAACTTACCCCAGGAACTATGCTGGCCTGTACACAAGCACCCTATGCACAGGCAGAGATTAAAGACTAATCCGTTTTAAGGAAATACGTTTAAAAAAATGTTTATGTTTTCAGTAATACATTTAATAAATGTAACACATCACCCTCTTGTGGTTAGAAATGTAAAAACAACTGGGTATACTGAATTATTATATCACTATAATATTGTCAGAATAATAGCATGTTGTCATTAGTGTACAGTACTGTACTTGCTGTAAGCACTTTGTATAAGCAGTTTGTAAACTGTATACAACATTTTACAAGGACACAAATTATTCATCTATAAAATCATAAATGTAAACATTTTTTCTTTATTTACAGAGGGCATTTGATCAAGCATAAGAACTAATTGACTTGCTGTAAAACATATTACAATTTATAATACCTGTATGACGTCTGATTTGTATTTGTTTGTTTTTGATTCTATTTCTGTTATTATTTTATGTTATGGAATGGAACACATTATTTTATGTAATGTGTTCCTGTGGCTCAGTGGTAGAGAATTGTGTTAGCAGCGCAAAAGGTCGGGGGTTCAATTCCACAACACAAAAACATTCATAAACATTCAACAAATCATTTTCGTGGTTCTTTACAAATTATATTTTTTCAACATCAAATCTTAAAAAATATATAATTTAGGTATCAAAAACTATGGACCGTAAAAATTTTAATTTTGAAAAAAAAAAACGAAGGAAAATTCCCTTGTAAAAGTGTTAACTAATTCGTGCTCACAGCTAAAATATTGCAAGACTCGTCTACATGCTGTTACCTGGGGCAGCCCTTTTTCGGCATACACATGAAAATGCACTGTTGGAACTAAAATGGTTGTAACTCATGAATGCTTTGGAGCACAGACCTACGGTAGTTGTAGTTGTAGTTTATCGCTATAAAAATATTATGTTTAGATTTTATTTTAAAAAAACATAAAAAATCTGTGTTTCAGCCTAAAAATGTCAAAAGGTCAAAGTCCCAAGTAACACCATTTTTTTTTTATGGAGTTTGAGCTTGATAGACTAAATTATGCATCTTCTGTGAGTGTTTTAGCTGCAGTACCACAATATTCCAATAGGGGCCACCTTTGCTTTTGATCTGACATTGGACACCACAACAGACATTGAGATTCTTCATTTTCAATTTTTTTTAATTCTTCACATGAAGATTCGATGAAAAAATAGACAGGACCGTGAACAACATAATGAAAAAATGTAAAATGTATGTAAATGTGAACATGAAATGAATATTAGAAAAAAATTGCACTGTTCAACAATTATCCAACACATTTTTTAGAACTTTCAAATAGTGGTAAGAATAGTAAGAATTTATGAATTATTAAAAATTATGTACATCATGCCAGTAACGACAAATTATGTACATTGTGCCATGATAAAATAAGAATTCACATGCAAAATATTGAAGTAAAAGCAGGCATCTGGCAGGCGGAAACAATTTTTGAAGCACACTCTCGTCATTTATAAATAGATTACTCCTCCTACATAAATTATTTTATAAACAGTGAGGAAAAATGTATTCTAGAGGCTTAGACCTTTCCAACGATATATAGTTTGTCATGATAAGATAAGAATTCACATGCCAAATATTGAAGTAAATGTAAGTGTTCTGCTGGTGGAACAATGTCATTTAGCAGGACATCATTTTTTTGAAGCCCACTCTTGCCATTTATAAATAGATTACTCCTTCTACATATTTTATTTTATAAAACAGTGATGAAATATGTTTTCTTGAGACTTAGACCTTTCCAACGATATATAGTTTGTCATAATTATATTAGAATTCATATGCAAAACAAACTGTAAACTCAGATGTTCCGCATACGGACCCACGCCAGGTAACTTGTTACATATTGCATAATTATGCATATTGCATAATAAGCTATGCTAGTCAAATTACAAGCTGTACTTTTCCATCATTCAAATGTCTTTAAAAGGAAGTAATTTTCCATCGACTCATATGGCCACAAATGATGACAATATACAGTTCAGTTGTGTTACCCCACTCTAAAAAAATGGTGCAATAGCACTAAAAGAGGTTCTTGGCTCGTAATCATAGGGGAACCACTTTTAGCGTTATATAGCAACATATCTTGGTGCATCAGTGGTTCTTCAGCGGTTCTTTGTAAAATCAAATAGTATACTTTAATAGAAAAGTACTAGTATGTTTACTTAATTTTGGCCAAAATGTTGTTGTTACTAGACATTGTTAATTGTTGTTAAATTTTTAAAAGTTGACAGAACTAACAAAAAGTAAGTAAAATTTCTTAAAATGTTTAAGACGTTCTTTTGAGCATGCGTAATGAAGCACAACTCCCCTCCCCCACACCTTGCTTCGAGCACATGGACTAATAGGATTGTGAACTTCGCCTGATTTAAGGTAATTACCGTCTTTTTATTTGTTTTTTTGTTGGTTATTCATATTATTGGCACTTCTTTACATTGATATTATCTTGTGTTGTCTTGTATCTTGTTAGGAATTTAAAACGTTTTTGTCGACACGTGTCGTTCTAAATATTAGATTCCTAAATTAGTTGTTGTCCGATTTATAAGTGTAAAATCAGCAGCCAGGATGCTTGCTATTACTTTTAAAAATGCTTGATTTTTATTTACTTGGGCCTAAGTAATCGGCTATGATATTGCGGGAAGTGACTTGCTAGAATTTGTAATTCATTAAGGGCTGTATAAACGCATTGCATCTTAATTGCATTCATTGCAGTTGTCATTATGAAAGTTTATTATTAGCTTGGCTTTTATAATCTTGTTAGTTATAACTTTCAAGTAGTGGTGTTTTAGGGCTGGGCGATAAAAATACACCTTTATCAATAACGATAGAAAAAAATCGATATAATCCTCCAAACTTAACATGTATGTAGACATGAAGTTCTGTTGCATAACCATGCGTAGACACTGGATCATAAAAAGCCTTATATATTTTTAGACCGTTCGAACTAGCCCGCATTTGCAACCTGCAGGTTTGGAAGGCGCAACTTTAAAATGCATGCAAATAATAAACTTTCGTGATGATGATGTGCAATGCGTGTGATGTCAGAGAAATATACACTATTAAATTGTGGATGTAAATGTGTATCGCCCTGCCTGGGCGCGTGTGCAAACAACGAACACTGAAGCACGAGTAACCGTCTCTCTGTAAAAGCTAAACTTTCAAGTGATTTGACTCACAGACGTTTATCCTGACATATGGCGCGCACACAGACACATTTACAGGTACAGAACAAAGTTCTCTTTCGCATCTTATTAGCTATCTAGCTGTAAAGTGCACACAAATTATGTGAAAAACACACAAGGTTCACATAAACACAGTGGCTCCTCAGTAGGGGTAAAATCTTTGCGTGTCAGGTGGCACCTGGCGACCCGTCACTCCTGCCTCGCTGCCTGTCGCTGTTTCATGTGCCTGCCTCGGGACCTGTCACTGTTTTATTCACGTTACACTGCCTATTATTTGCCTTTTGATACCCTTTTCTTCAATGACATGTTTGTGCATTTGCTTTATTAATAATGTTTTGCATGTTGGCAGACTTCAAATATATAGTACATGTTAGCAGACTAATATATGTACAATTATTAAAATGATTGCTTTTTAACAGACAGAGGCAATAATAGAAAGAGTGTATGAAGTCACACAACTGGCTAGAGATTCCATGGAGAATACGTCCTACATTCTGGACGTTATGACCCCTGAGGTAAACATAATGATACTGTTAACACTTCTACACAATAAATAGGACAATGGCATTTAATGCACTTTGCACAATTTAAAACTGTCCAATATTTTTCAAAAAGGTAACCCTCATTATTCTCCACAAGACTGAGGGCTTTCACAGGTACCAGGGAGAAATGGCATTACAGTCAAACATTTCTTTGGAGTAAGTCTTCCTTTTCTGTTGTTATTCCTTTCTGGCTAACATATTTATGAAATGCTTATTTAAGTGTACTATTTGCCTTTTACAGGGTGCAATGTACTAATCCACCATGGTTCTAATTGAACGTCAGCAAGAATCTTTTCCCAACCCTTTTTGAGGAGATGGGATTTCATAAATAGGTTTCATGTTACATATGTAAAATATTATGTAAGAAATGTAAAATATTATAGTATCATTATATGTTACTGCTGTAACAATATAAATATTGTTCCCCCTGTGGGGGAAGTTGCTGAGATTCACTGGGGGACTAAGATAGTCAAACACAATAAATATACAGTATATACTTTTTTAAACATTACATGTATATAACATTTGTAATATAATTTTGCTTGCTATTAAAAGTTTTTTTCCATACTGGCTGTGTACACCACCAAACATGTTGAAATGATATTAAGCACTTTAAACAAATTTTATGTAGTAATTGGTTTTATAATTTTTATCTAATACATTTAGCTTTAAGGAAACCATATTTATATATCATATTTTAATACAGGAAAGCAGCCCAAAGTGATGAACGCAAGGATGATAACACAGTGGAAATAAATAGCATAAACTACATAAAAATAAGACTTTAAACGCTGTGTAAAAAAGCTCTTAAAGAAAATACTATATGGCGCATTCGTTGTCAAAATACAAAAGTGCGCATGCGTGTTATAACATCATCACGCTACAGGCAGGGACCTTAAACAGTGACAGGCAGCGAAGCAGGAGTGACTGGTCTCCTGGCAGGCACGTAAAACAGCGACTGGTCGCGAGGCAGGCACGTAAAACAGTGACAGGAAGAGAGGCAGGAGTGACGGGTCGCGAGGCAGGTGCCACCTGACACGCAAAGATTTTACCCCCTCTCTGGCTTCTTTTGTAAGTTAATGTTAACGGTGGATGTGTATCAGGCTATCAGCCATAGCATAGGCCCTTTTCACAATGACGTCACTTAACTTCCACCTGTTCGCAAAGCAGTGTATCATAACATCCGTCTTGCAACAAACAAGAAGAAGAAGAAGAAGAAGAACTGCCGTCGCGCTGGAATTTAACAACAGTGAGAAAAACACTGACAGAAACCTTATTCGAGTACTTATCCTAGCACCTTCGCTAACACAAAAAGAAAACAAAACACTTACCTTCATAATCAAACAGGTACTGTTCAACGAAGAATTTGTATCCTTTCTCTAGCTTTGATCTTGTTGTTAGCGAAAATTTGTCTGCAAGATGTTGTACATCATCTAGACGTATTTGTGGCAGATGTGCAAGGGACTTGGTAAACTTCATTCTGAGGCGTGAGCGGAAGTAACTTCTTGAGTTTTACTGGCGGTTGGCAAACCAGTTTATAGGTGCTTTACCGCCACCTTATGAACTGGAGTGCTAGCAGAAGTAATGATACACTGCTTCGCAGCAGAACGGAAGATGCGTGACGTCATGTGAAAAGGGCGTATTAGCTCTTAAAGTGACAGTAACCTAATAAACCTGTTTCTGTCTCTGTTATAGTAAGTCTATTTATTACAAAAACACTTGACAGTAATGCAGATAAAACTGGGAAAACGTGAATAACACAGTGGTAAAATTCAAACCTTATTTTCTACTGGTCTTAATAACTGTCAGGATATGGCAGAAGAACCCAATAGCAGGCAGGCAGTGAAGGGGTTAACAGATATATTTATTAAATAATAGACAAAACAGAAACAAAACACCCACAATGGGGAAAACGGAACTCAGAAATATATATATAAAACAAAAGACTTCCCACGAGGGGGCAAAACGAAAACAAGACAAATAACTAAACTCAAAGACACGACCAAACGTCTTAAATCATAAAAGGCACAAAACTCACAAAACACGAACAGGAACAGGAACACGGGCAAGAACACGACCACGATACAGAAACACACAGTACAGGCACCAAACACATACAATGCACCAGCACAAGACAAAGAAACAAGAGGGTATTTATAGGAAACACAAACGAGGGATAACGACATGGGGCAGGTGTGAGACATTAAACACTCAGGGAAAGATTACGAGGAAACGAGAGGAATGGGACCAATGACAAGACACTGGAGAGAACGTATATTATTGTCAAACGGACAACAATATGTTTCTCTCCACACATAACCTAAGGACTCTGCCCCGATCCCACCACACGACTAGAATTTCATAAACAAGACGGTGGGACCGTGACAGAGCCCCCCCCCCTTAATGAACACCCCCAGGTGTTCACCAAGGGGTTGACAAAACAAGACATGACAGACTGGGAGACAGACAGGACAAGGCAAAACAAGAAAACAAAATCAAGGGTAAACATGACAAGACAACAACAGGACTTGGGTGGACATCAAAAATAACAAACATGGGAGGGGGGGATGGACCAAACAAAGGCCCATAGGGGGCAGTCCATGGGTGGGGAAATAGTCCCAGTCCCCGGCTGCAGCTCGAGGGCGCGGAGTCCTGAGGGGACTTAGGGGGAGTCCTCGGGGGGACAGTCTTTGGCCCTGGCAGTTTCCCAGGGACCGGCTGGAAGGCCGGCTGGAAAGGGCTTGACGCCGGCTGGAAGGCCGCTGGACAGGGCTTGACGCCGGCTGGAAGGCCGGCTGGACAGGGCTTGACGCCGGCTGGAAGGCCGGCTGGACAGGGCTTGACGCCGGCTGGAAGGCCGGCTGGACAGGGCTTGACGCCGGCTGGAAGGCCGGCTGGACAGGGCTTGACACCGGCTGGAAGGCCGGCTGGATCACCGGACTGGACGCCGGCTGGAAGGCCGGCTGGATCACCGGACTGGACGCCGGCTGGATCACCGGACTGGACGCATGCTGGATCACCGGACTGGACGCATGCTGGATCACCGGACTGGACGCCGGCTGGACCTCCGGACTGGACGCCGGCTGGATCACCGGACTGGACGCCGGCTGGATCACCGGACTGGACGCCGGCTGGACCACCGGACTGGACGCCGGCTGGACCGCCGGACTGGACGCCGGCTGGACCACCGGACGGGACGCCGGCTGGACCAGACTGGACGCCGGCTGCACCGGACTGGACGCCGGCTGCACCGGACTGGACGCCGGCTGGGTCGCCGGCTGGGATGCCGGCTGGGACGCCGGCTGGGACCCCGGCTGGATCGCCGACTGGACGCCGGCTGGATCAACGGACTGGACGCCGGCTGGATCAACGGACTGGACGCCAACTGGATCAACGGACTGGACACATGACTGGACACAAGACTAGACACAAGACTAGACACAAGACTAGACACAAGACTAGACACAAGACTGGACGCCGGCTGCACAGGACTGGACGCCGGCTGGATCACAGGACAGGACACAGGACTGGACACAGGACAGGACACAGGACAGGACACCGGCCGCACCGGACTGGACGCCGGCTGCTGCACCGGACCGGACGCTCCTCCCTGACGCTCTCCCTCCTTCTCCGCACCACCGGATCCATAGCCGACCTTGGCGAATCCGTGGGGACCGGAGGGAGTTCCGCGTCGGAGGAGACCGCAGACGTCATCCCCGGGTCACACCTCACCCACTCGCCACAGGCGCCGCCAGGAGAACCGGGGACCGTGGAACTCAAGCCGAAGGGTACTGAGAGTCCCCCCGGGCAGCGGCAGCCAGGACGAGGCCCTCCGGAGTAGTCGACCGTGGGGCGAGGGCTCCGAGTGGAACCTCACCCTCGGGACCGTCCCGGTTGGCCACGAACCTCACCATGTCCGCGAACCCAAGGGGAGCCAGCAGCCTCTTCTCCGACGGGGCGAGGCGCTGAGTGAGGCAGCAGTTGAAGATCGCCTTCAACTCTGCCTCGCCAAACCCAGACGCCCTCGCCACCGTCGAGAATGCCCCGGCGAACTCCCGGTTCCCGTAACTCCCCTGACGGAACCCCAGCAGCAAGTGGGCTTGGGCGGCCCGCGAGGATGACGCCGTGCCGTCCATATTCCTGCCCGCTGGGTTCTGTGATGGCTCGTGCATTCTGTCAGGATATGGCAGAAGAACCCAATAGCAGGCAGGCAGTGAAGGGGTTAACAGATATATTTATTAAATAATAGACAAAACAGAAACAAAACACCCACAATGGGGAAAACGGAACTCAGAAATATATATATAAAACAAAAGATTTCCCACGAGGGGGCAAAACGAAAACAAGACAAATAACTAAACTCAAAGACACGACCAAACGTCTTAAATCATAAAAGGCACAAAACTCACAAAACACGAACAGGAACAGGAACACGGGCAAGAGCACGACCACGATACAGAAACACACAGTACAGGCACCAAACACATACAATGCACGAGCACAAGACAAAGAAACAAGAGGGTATTTATAGGAAACACAAACGAGGGATAACGACATGGGGCAGGTGTGAGACATTAAACACTCAGGGAAAGATTACGAGGAAACGAGAGGAATGGGACCAATGACAAGACACTGGAGAGAACGTATATTATTGTCAAACGGACAACAATATGTTTCTCTCCACACATAACCTAAGGACTCTGCCCCGATCCCACCACACGACTAGAATTTCATAAACAAGACGGTGGGACCGTGACAAATAACTATCAATATTGAATGATATGAAACATCGATTATACATTTTTCAGCTGTATCGCCCAGCCCTAGATATGAATATATCAGATTGTTTAAATGATTTTTACAGCATTTATCAGTGTTTGTCAATGTTAATACCAATAGAGCTGTTCATAGTGTGTTACAGTTAATTGTGGATTAAATAATGTTAATGTTATGTTAACTTGAAATGTTAATCATATGTTAGCATGTAAACAAGTTCCCCATCATTTTCCATTTACCTTATTGGGCAGTTACATTACTGAAGTGGCCCTCACTGTATAAAAACACTAGTTTATGCCTATAACTTGTCATTAATGTTAAACTTTTTCCTTTTTCTTTAGGTTACCTGTTGATTACCCCCTGACATGCAGTGGAAATGTAAGTTATGCTCTTTTACATCTGAAAAGAGGGCTCAGCTTCTTAAGCATTATCGCATAGACCATGGAACATATTCTAGAATTGTTCCAATACCGTGCCTCCATTCAGACTGCCCGTGCACTTTCAAGTCTTTTAATGCTTTAAAAGTACATTTATCAAAAATCCATCCCCAGCAAAGCACTGTGGTATCAGAGAGGTCTAGTAGTACTGTAGTATGTTACAAGTGCCACGTTTGTGGCTTAGCTGAGTTATGCAGTGAAACGGATTATTTTGCCCATTTGCGTACTCATTTGAGGAATAATGAAAAGTTCAGTGTCCTTTTAAAGACTGTTTATTTGAGACGCATGTGTACTCCTCATTTAACGCCCATAAAAGTAAGGCACATCACCACCACCAATGCCGTGGTCATTTTAAATTGGGAATTTTTTCAAGTACACAAGATAGCCAAACAGATGAAGGTCTCACAGATGAAAGTCCAGCTCTCACCCTCTTATTGACAGCTCAGGCAGTGAAGATGAATGTGATGTGGCAGAGGAACAAGGCCATTTGGGTGATACAAATCAAAAGCTTGAACACAATTTGGCATCACTTTTTCTAAAAATGCAGACAATCTTGCATATTTCTGATAGCGCCACACAGGAAATTATTCAACAGTTGAATCAAATTCATTTATTGTCTGAGTCACTGTTAAGTAGCACAATACAGCAGATTATTGTTAAACACTATGGTGAGGCAGACCGCTCGGTTGTTAAAGAGCTTGTCAAGGCAGTTACTGACAGCAATGTGTTGTTACAGTGTACTAAAGAAGGAGGTCCTCTTTCCACAACCAATAGGAGAACTTCATACTACTTCGGAGAATTTCCAATGGTCATGCCTGTTGAATACAAAATTGATGATGATGATCAATATTATGTGTATGTCCCTATTATTCAAATGTTGCAGAAATTGCTGAATAAAAAAGAAGTTCTTGATAAGGTGCTGGCTTCAGGTGAGACCTCAGGGGGATACAGCAGTTACAGGGATATGGCACACATTATAAGGATGACTCTTTTTTTTTTTGCAGAAGATGATCACAGAATATGTCTTAAGCTATACATAGATGATTTCGAAGTGGCGAATCCACTCGGAACCTCACGAAAGAAGCACAAATTGTGTGCTATCTATTGGGTTCATGCAAACTTACCAACAAAACACATGTCATCTCTGCATAACATTCAGCTAGCTCTCCTGTGTAAAACAAATGTAGTTAAGAAGCATGGCTACTCAAAAATACTTCATCTAATTGAAGACTTAAAATGTCTTGAGCAGCAGGGAATGTTTGGCGAGCAGTTGGGATCTTTTGTAAGGGGCTCTGTTCTGCATGTCCTGGCGGATAATCTGGGTGCCCATTCATTAGCCGGTTTTCAGGAAAGCTTTAGAGTGAATTACCCATGTAGATTTTGTATGGCCACAAGGGAGGAAATTAAAGTCAAGGAAGTCAGGTCAGGGTTTTTGAAATGAGAACAAAAGAAAAGCACCAGCAGCATGTCCAAGATGTTCAACAGGACAGTACTTTGCTGGCACAGGTGTGAAGATTAGCTGTCCCCTAAGTGAGAGTTTGAAACACTTTCATGCAATCGGTGGTTTCCCACCAGATCTCTTGCATGATCTGTTGGAGGGCATTGTCCCTGTAGAGATGGCATTGTGTTTACAGGATTTAATTGGCAAACATTACTTTCCCCTGGAATCCTTAAATGGTGCCATCAAACAATTCCCATACAAATTTTCAGATAGGACAGACCAGCCACAGCCTATTCCACAATCGTTTGCAACCAAGAAAACAATAGGGGGAAATGGCCACGAGAATTGTACCCTTTTGAGACTCCTCCCACTCTTGATTGGCCATAACGTGGGAGAGAATGAACATACCTGGGAAGTTCTAATGTTGCTCAAAGACATTGTTGAATTGAGTATGTCTGTCCAATTTACTGATGACACTGTGGAGTTTTTGAATTGCAAGATCTCAGAACACAGAGCTTTGCTGCAAAAAGTGTTTCCAAACTTTGTTCTCCGTCCAAAGCATCACTACGTAGAGCACTATCCTCAGTTAATCAGACTGTACGGGCCACTGAGAAGTCTTTGGACGATGAGATTTGAAGGGAAGCAT
The DNA here is from genome assembly GCF_024868665.1 of Triplophysa rosa. Classification (NCBI taxonomy): domain Eukaryota; kingdom Metazoa; phylum Chordata; class Actinopteri; order Cypriniformes; family Nemacheilidae; genus Triplophysa; species Triplophysa rosa. The sequence goes on from NC_079890.1 coordinate 33,076,838, forward strand.
ACGTTTTTTAAGAAAGTGATACGGGATGCACAAAACTTTAAAAATGTTCCCCTAATGCTGGTCAAGAAGCATCAAATGACAATAGCCTATCACATGGATGCAAGTTCCTTTTTCAAACCAGGCATACAAATGGATAGGGTCACTAGTTCACTTGTAACAGCCTTCCCTGAGAACATTCAAGAATATCTGCGTCTGAGGAGTCCTAATTGCAGCACAGTTCTTGTTTCACCCAGTGTTACCATTGATGGCATGAAGTATTGCCCAGACATGGTGGTTTCAGTTGGATCTTGTTCAGGTTTGCCAGAATTCATTCAATTATCGTGCATGATGGTGACATCCGAAAAGTAGTCATTCCAGATCTGATGTCGATGCCTTGAAACATGTGCTGCAAGAGAAGCTGCAGGTCTCATATTCTTTCGATGTTCAATATGAAGACCCAGATTTTAGTCAGTGACATTAATGATTTGCCAGAGAGGGCAACCCTGAAATTATTCCTCTATCCACATCTCCATCTTCAAGTCAAGCAGACACAGCAATTCTCTCAGGTTCTGATACATCGGAGAAGTTGTCTGCAGAAAGACAGAGTGAGTGGCCTGAGGATTTTGAAATCCCCAAATTTTCTGTAAACGTTGAATACCGTCTCCGTCATGGAAACCTCACTATTATGAAAGATGCAACTTATCTTAATGTTGCAAGAGACATTAAACATGATATACTGGAAACACTTGCAGGGGCTATGTACAACTTTAAGGCATATCCAAGAGATGAAGACTTTGCCCAAGTTGCAGCAGCGCTCGTCAAAGCACACCCATGTTTGAGTGAACCAGGCTCCTCAACAGGCTCAGCTGGTTGGAAAAACAGCCTGAAATTTAAGATGGCCAACTACCGAACTAAACTGCGTAAATCTGGCTGTAGTGATGTTGCTGTTGAGGGAAAGAGAGGTGCAACAATGGACAGCATGCTAAAGAAAGGCATTAAAAAACCTAGACGGTTTAAATTAAATTTCTTGCCAAACTTTCCCAATGGGGAGAATGAAGAAAGTCAAGAACGCACAAGAGTAGAACTTCAAGAGGAAATGAAAAAGAGGACCCGGAACATGAGCCTGATTGGCCAGAAGATGGACAGCACTTTTGCCCTGAGGAGAAAGGAAATCATTCATTCAGAACCTCCTGTTTGTGAAATTTTGGAGAAGTGGCCAGCACTTTTTACTGAAAATCAGGTTTGTTTTCTCTTTCTCTTTACAGCATAAATGACTTTTGTTTTAATGTAAATAACCATTTTTGTTTGTGCTTAGATCTTTGCAGAATTCAGTCGCATATCTGGGAAAAATCTTGAGATCCGAGTTCTACGCATCATTGGACACACACTCTGCACGTTTGATTGAAATTTTCCGAAAGAAAGGAGGAAATCAGGGTAAAAACGCTTCATGACATTTTGCGTCAGGTTGATTCAAAGGTATTCACATTCATGTATTTGGAAGAATGTCAGATCTCATCCCCCATTGACTCCCATAGTATTTATTTTCCCTACTATGGCAGTAAATGGGGGATGAGATCTGACATTCTTCCAAATATCTTCCTTTGTGTTCAGCAGAACAAAGAAATTTATACAGGTTTGGAACAATCTGAGAGTGAGTAAATGATGACAGAATTTTCATTTTTGGGTAAATTATTCCTTTAAAAAAAATCTGATTTGACACATTGGTCATTTGTATCCAGTGTTGACCTTAAATGTGCACAGACTTTTGTCTTCATCAGCAACATATACTTTGAACTAATTTAAAGCTTTAAATATGATTTGTCATCCATAACAAGAATTGGTTCAGAACACTGAATTTCTAAATGCTATCATCATCATAATATAGTCATTACTTACTCACCTTTGTGACAGTATATGGTGTCTATATATTAAGCTTCAAAAGAACACAGAATTTTTATTTTAAATTATTTTATGAAATGTTTGTGACTTTTGGAGCTTGAAAAGTACCATACACTGCAATTGAAAGTACATAAATAATAAAATCTGTTGTTTCCTATAAACAAAGAAAACCATAAGAGAACTGAATAGCATGAGTAGATAATAACTACATTTAGTATTTAAGTTCTGTAAAGTTAAGAATTCAGAAAGGCATGTAATCTCAAGGCATGTTATGGTGAGAATTTAGGAGCAGTTTAGTGACAGGTCATAATACACCAATGGTCAGTGGTTAAATCATTGTCGTCTTAAATATGTTTTGTAACTCTTTCACTATATATTTTATCATCTCTCTTTGACAGTCATGATTAAAAGCTTGGTTACATGGCATCACGATTCTTGCTTGCCCAAAGCTCTCCCTCTCTTAAGGTGAAAAGAAACTCACCATTTCCTTTTTTTTGTATGTTTAGGATTCAGATGTAGATGTTGACTTAAGTGGAGTTGATGTTGGCCTGCTCACAGTTTTACCTGAAGATACGCCTGCCCAAACTCCAAATGCTCTCAATGTTGACTCATCAAGGGCAATCATTCTGGAGGGAAGAATTGTTGTGGATGATGTCCCAAACTTGCCACATGCTGTATGTCTCCTCTTTGCTTTAATCTATGCTCTAAATTTGGACTACCCAAAGACAATGAGGAACTCATTTGATTTTATTCAGAGGGTATTTCTGTTGTTGGGAGGTAAGAATCTTAATCCCAAACTCCAAACCCTTAAAAAACAGTTTTTAGCTAAACCTTAGCTAAATGCCTCCGCTGCCAACCAGCTCTTAGCTAAATGCCTCTGCTACCTGTTAAATATTTTTGTTAGATTATTTTGTAATTGCACTAATTTAAGTGTGCAAAAGTTTAAACCTACACTGTATTTCAGGCTTATTTTCTGACTTCATGAGAGCACTGGTTTTGCTTTTGGTTCAGTTATGGTTTAAATTGAACTATTTCTAAAGCCAAATGTCTATATTTTAGGCATTTTATAATTGTACTACTTTTAATAGACATTGGCTTCAGTTCTTCTTACAAATAGCTTACAGTATTATAGTTATAACTGAATGTTTCTACAGCCGAACGTTTATTTTAAGGCCTATATTTGTCTGCATGGTGCTGTGCAATTGTTTTTTTACAGTGAGGTATAAGAGGTCTGTTCAGACAGAACTGCATTTACAAGTTATTTGTAATGTTCTTGACAATCTGTCTTGCTGTTTATTGATAAATAAACAGTTGAGAATGTCAGACAAGTGTTGTGTCTTCTGTATCAGTTGTACTTAAAAAAACATGTTCAATTTACTTTATAAAACTTTAGAAACCGATTGCACATATTTTTTTAAGTTGTCGTAGCTTAAAATGAAAGAATAAACTTCAAGCGTACTAGTATTTAGGATGTTTGCAGTAATTAATATATCACAGTTAATTAAATTGAATTAAAGTAGTAGGCTTACTATCATTTTTTAAGTAACATTACTAACCTTAAAAGAGTATATTAACTGAAATTGAAATATTAAACTCACTTGATATTTATTAGTTAATTTACTTAGAAAAAGTTTGTTCTGCTTACTTATAGCTGATTACTAACTTAACTTTAATCGTCCCTTTAAGTTTAACTTGAAAAAATAAGGGCAATCGGTTTCCAAAGTTTTTTTTTTAAGTAAACTGAACTAATTAGAATTTACAGTGTAGCACCGTTTCCGAATAAAGAACCTGTTAAGCCCCTGTATGGTTCTTCAGCTACTATAGAACCGAGAACCGCTGAAGCACCAAGATATGGTTCTATATAGCACTAAAAGTGGTTATCCCATGATTACAAGCCAAGAACCACTTTTAGTGCTATATAGCACCTTTTTTTGAGGGATACAGTGATGGTATCAGCATATAGATACAACAAGTTCATTTACAGTAAGTAGAAGTAAAAAAAGGTTTCATTTTTACAACATTTAAAACAATCCTAATAATTTGCTCGATAACAAAAATAAGGCAATGTGAAGATTATAAATAAGAGCAGTATTGCTTAGTTAACTTTTCTGTGAAATAAAATTAAACCATTTGTATATATCCTACAGTATATTGCGTTAGAAAAACATAGACAGGTAATGTTATTAAACATATCATTAAAATACTATTTTAGGCATAAAAAGTTTATATCATATACAGTAATATATCATGATGATACTACCACATGCAATGTAGATACATATACATTGCATGTTAACCTTACTGCTGACAAACATGTGATGTGTTTAGAGTGGCTCAGTGGGTGTGTCTGAAGCCACAAGATTTGTGTTCAATTGTTCGCTTAAAATTAGTTAGTGTTAGTTACAAAGTTGCCTCACGGAGCTACACTACTTCCATCAATCTTTCAAGGAGAAAATGGTTGGGTGAGTGAAAAACTAGCATACACGTGAATATATTTAAAACATTTTCTAATAGAAAACAAAATGACAAACAACACTTTATTTTAAATATTTACATTTTTAAGCAAGGGCGTAAATTATGACATAAAACTGGTCTGCAGAGCCTCATTGTCCTTTAAGTTTACTTGACTTATTTAAACTATGTAATATTTTATCAATACTTAAAATGGTTTTATTTAAAATAGTTATCTACGCTGTTCTTCATTGTTGTCACTCTCATTGCTACACTGTCTATTGCTGTCTACAGCAGGATCAGTTTCCTTAGTAATACACCAGAATATACAATAACCAACTCCGTATTAACTACTGTATGTTCAACTCCATCTACAGTCTGGCTAAAAACTACTTTTTATATACATACATATTTATGCCTACATTGTTAAAGCTGCTGTATATGACTGAGTGCTTAATAGACCTCTATAACAGGGCAACCTTAATATAAATTATAACCTTAATAAAATGAACAACAAATGACATAATCATGTTTTATAAGCTTAATCACCTGCGACCCTGCCTCTGTTTCTCCACCTGGGGTGCATTCCAGAAAGCAGGGTTAATTTACCGTCAGCTAAACCTTGTACTCTGGGTTGATTAACCCAAACCTTGCTTACTCGGGATATGTTGGTTCCAGTTACCCAGAGTTAACGCGCGCACACAGGAACAACATGAAGACATTGCCAATGGATCACAGTTTCACGAGTCACCATGGAAACGGTTAAGAAGCTTAAAGGTTTTGACCGTGAAACAACGTTATAAATTAGGGTTTTTTTGCTCAAAAGATTTAAATCTGCATCGATGTATAAAGTGCTAAGTTAAAAAAACATAAATATTGTGTAATTGAATTTATAAGTTTCTAAAACTATAAACGCTATTTAATATAAAGATAGTTTAGATATATGTAGGCTACTATATATATATATATATATATATAACTATTTTTATAAGATATTTAAAATATATATTCTTCATGGCTAGATCAGAGGATCAGAAATACATTTTTAAGGAATACAGTCGGTTTTAAAAAAAAATTTATGTAAAAAACCTGTCCAGCACTGATAGGCATTTATATTACAACATATATATTCATATAGTTTGTATGTATTATGAATTCATCCACAGAGCTGAATATATGACACACTTCCTATATATGGCTTTGATCTTTGGTGCAGAACAAAAATCAACAACAACAAAACAAGAGAAGTTTACTGGTAAGTTCTTAAATAGATTATTAGATTAGATCCTTGTCATGAATATATTTCCTAAAAGGACCAAAAATGATCAATACTCTTATTTTAGAACGCAGTTCAATGACACAGTTACTGTGTGCTTATGTGGGATGTTATTTTGACACAACGTTATATTTTACATAAGCAACTACATCAAAGCCAAATCAGGTATATGATGGGAGAAGATCAAATACTAATAAACAACATAACTGCAACCCAAAACCCAATTGCCTCTCCATCACGGAAAAGATCGAATGGTTAAATGACCCCAAGAATCCAGAACATTCCAAAAACAAGACACATTTGAAAGATCGCAACAGGTAAGTGGCAACTGTTTTTAAAAATCTAAAAATGCATGATCATGGTGTTGACTTGATTTTACCACTGTTAATATCATCATTATGCAGAGAGGAGACAGAATTTATAATTGACATTATCAACATAACCTCTACTAATGAAACTAAGATCTGGATACTTCAGAATCTTGACATAGCTGTGGTTAAAATAGACGTAAACACGACAGATGATCTTATACAAATCAACGCTTCAATGGTACGTATCTTCTCTCACCATTACAGTACACCAGTGGTTCTCAACCTTTTCATGGCCACGCCCCCCGTAAACCCATTTAAAGAAATGGCGCCTCCCCCCGCCCCATACTGTACATTGAGGATAGATAAATGTGTGAAATATGTTAGTTATAGTTTATATATATATATATATATATAAGCTATATATAAAGCTGTATATGACAGATTGAAGAGATCAGATTATAAATGTAACAACCCGCTAATAAAAGAAACCATCACAGAAATTAATGGTTTCCATTAAAATGCCATTGTGAACCATTAGATTTTTGCATTAAAACCATTACAAAATTGTAGTGTTTTGGGAATTATTCCAAAAGGATTAATCTGACAGCTCACGAGAACGGTGCTCGTTTCATTGATTTTAACACGAGCGAGAGTTTATTCGCAGTTTATAATACAGATGCGGTTTACAGTATTCATTTGCGTGTCGAAAATAGAGCTTCACATCTTTAATAACGGTCAACAGCTTTAAACAGTGGTACAAGTGCTGAAATTAGGGATGTGCACATCGATGCTGCAGTATCGATACATCGATATTCAAAAGCTGCTATTTAGGTATCGATATTTTCTGAAAAGTATCGATTATCTTGTTAATTACATTAATAGTTTCAGCATAAGTAAATGTTGTTAGCTCTGCGCATGCCGATCAGTGACGCTATGTTATGAAAGTAGCTCTCGCGGCAGTTTGACGTCTCACACGGATCGGTCTCCCGCTGCGCAGCGCGAGCGACGTGGTCACGTGATATTCAGGCACGTACACATACACAACACGCATGCATTGCACACTTCCGCATCAAACAGAGGAGATGTTGACATGTTGCTTTTCTTAAACTCCAATCTACAATTGAAACATTAGGAATTCTTAATCAGCAATTGAAGTGAAACACAAATGAAAGTTTGCACAGTTTATGTCGTTTGTAATTTTGTTAATTGTATTAAGATTTTTGCTAGTTAATCAATATATATATATTTTTAAATACTGTATGTAATAGTACAAAAAGAATGTTAAAGCCTAAGAAAAATGGCCTGTTTAAAAATAAGAAGACAGTGAAAATATGCACATTTTTTGTTCATTTTATTAAGATCTATGTTATTTAATCAATATTTTTGTAAGAAGGTTGTTTCAACACTTTATTTATTGTTTAAATGGCTTTTTTAATAAATTTGTTATTAGTAGCCAGTACAAGTATGTCATTTTTTTTTTTATTATTGTAATTAGATTTTTATTTTATAAAAGCATCAGTATCGGTAACATTTCAAGAAAAAGTATCGGTATCGTATCGAATCAAAAAAATGTGGTATCGCCCATCCCTAGCAGAAATATATGAAAAGGCACTTTATTTACACGCCACTCCCTTCACGTGCACTCTGAACTCATCGGGAGAGAGAGAGACTTGCGCTTATTCTGAAATTACAGTCTGAAATACAAACATACTTATATGATCTACCTATTTCTTAAGATGATGTACTGTAGAGGTAATTGCTGCTGCTTTCTGAGTGGACGTTTGCCTACTTTGTAGATATTATGCTTTTGTGCGCAGCCTAAAATTGCACTGCGCAGGACCTACGTATACAATGAGTCTGCGCGGCCGGGAGCAGCTTCAGACAGAACATCAATTTGCAACCGCGTTCCTCCGTACATTCGCGTTCGAGTTCCAAAGGTTGGGGTTTCGGGGAACCGTCGAGCCCCAACTGCAGTACCTCTGCGCCCCCTCTGGTTGAGAACCACTGCAGTACATAATCCAAATTGTCATTCAACTTTATTTTCTTCAAAAAAAAGTTTAGTGACTTCCTGTAACTTGATGTCATGTCATTTAATGTCATGTTCATTTTCTTTCATTCAAGCTATTTAATGATACGCAAGCAGCACAGATATGGATCCCGGTGGAGACTTTCCAAAACTTCTCAGAGGAAGAGCACAAAGTTGGTGTAGTTTCTTACGACTCTGGCGACCAATTTACCGTGAGCAATTTTTTCTTTTATTAGACTGTTAAATGTGTTTGCCATTGGTGTAAAAATACAATCATTAAAATTACACTCTTATAAAATCATTTAAATCTAAACGATTTACCAGTGAATTCATGAGATTTTTTTACTGTCATTTTAATAGCTTGAACTGGAAAATGCAGTTATTGTATCTAAAGTCACACGGATTGAAGTTCCTGGACATGACATTGTGAATTTGACCGATCCACTTAGAATACATTTCCCGGTCAATATGACAACTGTAAGTAACATCTGATAGTACTTTTCAGATATCTATATGCTTATTCATTCTGTTTTTTGTTTGTTTGTTTTCGATATTTTTTAGAACAACGGCAACAATTATTCATGTCAGTTCTTTGACGATAAAGGTATGGATGCTAAAGAAACTGTGTCTTTGTGGAACAAAACAATCGTGAAGTCTTTTTCTGTATGGCATTGACATTAATACATATGGATTTTTATTTCATTACTTCATTTCTTTTATTTCGTTTCATTTTACCTACAAGATACTATCTGGAGAGATCATGGCTGTTCCACCAGAAACATCAGAGATTATGTTGTGGAGTGCTCATGTAACCACATGACTGCATTTGCTGTGCTTCTGGTGAGAACCTACAAAAGCTTTCTATCCAATTCATTAATAAATGAGTGAAGGTAGCTGCTGGAAATATTCAGTGATGTACTCCACCCCCATAAACACTCCCTTTGTGCTTCATTCACTTTGAACAGGTTGAGTTGAAGAACACAGATGAAGAGCACTGGACAATCCTGTCGTACATCAGCTACATAGGCTGCGGTCTATCTGCTGTATTTTCTGGTTGCTCCATATTGACCTTTATTATCAACAGGTGCAGTTTCTTACATTTTTAAACTAATGCGTATCATCTGCGATCTCTGAATTACATTATTCCTTATGAAATTATTTATTTAGTATAGTAATAATTAATATTGCACACTGTACAAACATTGTATTATTATTTTTTACATTAGTGACTTAAAAAATGTGTAATGTGACTTTCGGACCCCATTGTGTCAAACAAATAGTCCTAATAGATGATGTGTGTTTTACAGTAATGGCAGGAAAGTAGTGTCCAGGAGCATCCATGTGTCTCTGAGTGCCGCGCTGTTTCTCCTCAACATCACTTTTATGCTCAGCGAGTGGGCTGCCACAATAAATCAAGACGGAGTGTGTGTGTTTGTCGCTGTGGCGATACACTACAGTCTGCTGTGCTGTTTCACCTGGATGGCCATTGAAGCTTTGCACCTCTACCTTCTTCTGGTCAGAGTGTTTAACATTTACATCCAGCACTACATGGCCAAGCTCTCTCTGATTGGATGGGGTGAGAAATACATCCAAACATGAAACCTGCAGAAACGGTTACAGTAGAGAAAGTTATGATAAAGAGAATTGTGCGAAAGATTTTTGAAATGCGACTCGTTCTGTGATCTTGCCCTTTTGACAGGAGTCCCAGCTATTCTAATTGGAGGTTTACTTACAGTTAGCAGTCACCCTTTGTATGGTACTAAAAAAATCACATTATCAGATGCCAATAAAACAAACGAAATGTAAGTCCAAACATTATAATACTGCTCTAGATGAAAATGTGCATTATGTTGCAAATGCTTTAAAGTGATTTAAAAACATAATTTACTCTCACTCCTGTTATTTTAAACTTGTATGACTTTCTTTCTTCTGCAGAACACAAAAGAAGATATTTTGAAGAAAGTTGGTCACCGAACAATGGTGGCACACATTCACTTATATTGTATAGACACAAAACCAATGCAAGTCAATAGGTACCTTCGTGGTTCGGTTACCAACATTCTTCAAAATATCTTCTTTTGTGTTCTGCAGTAGAAAGCCATGCAGGTTTAAAATGACAAAAGTGATGACAGAATTTTCGTTTTTTGGGGGGTGAACAGCCTATAGCAGAGACACAGTGGAAAATGGTTCACTTGTATGTTTACCTGCCTATTAGGTCATATTTTTCAATGTAAAATGCATTGAGATTTACTTTGCAAAAAGCACACAGAGCTGTTTTCTTTCACTCCTCATTTAACATTAAGTGCCCCACATCTCTGTAATTATTAAAATTAATATCAATGTTTATTTCGTCATTTCAGTTGCTGGACAACAGAGGCTCCCATCCCATATGCGGTGAACATTTCCTACTTTGCCTTCATATTCCTGTTCAACACCGGAATCCTGATCACAGTTTCCTTAAAGATCTTCATGCTTCGTAAAGCTGACAAAAATAGCAAAACGGTGAATGTCTGCAAGAATGTCAGCACAGTTCTGGGCTTAATGTGTCTGTTGGGTATCACATGGGGTTTGGTGTTTTTCACGTCTGGATATACAAACTACCCCATTCTCTACCTGTTCTGCATCTTGAACTCGATGCAAGGTAGGGTTACCCTGAAAAATATGTTCGGTTTCAAGCTATGTATTAAATCAGTTTGTGTATTCAATTAAACCTTGACATTTTTAGCACATTCATAGTTAGAATGAAAATTTTAATATTGCTGTTTCTCTTGGCAGGGTTTTACATCTTTCTGTGGATGTGTCTGACAGCAAGGCCTGAAAAACAGCAAGCAGATCAAAAATCTACATTCACTGTGGACACCACTGACAATTATAAGCAGAATTCCTGAAACCTAAAACCACTTTTCACAACAACAGGGTTTTTTTGATAAATCGATCTTAAAATAGGTCAAGGCATTTCACTATAGTTTCACTATTTACCCTACAGTTTAAGTTGCTAAATGAAATATTAAAGGGCTTTGTCAGAGCCTGTGGCCATGTGGAAGGTGCTTGTGGACAGTGCTCTAGACAGGTCGCTGTCCTCTGTAGAGAATTTAGCATAAGCCAAATGGTCGGAGTCATTGAAAGAAGAGCCATCAACCCCCTTCACTCCCCTTTCTCCTGGTTTCTTGATACCATCATCAAAAGACCAGAGTCAAAAACCTCTCACTGAGAGTTTTGATAACCTTTCGTTTCTCTGTTGGATATTTTACGACTCCTAAGCTTCAAAGCAGAGGGGAGAAGTCTCTCTGTCTAATCTGAAACTTGGCTAACCAGAGAAACTTCTCTGACAAATAGGAACTTGTGTGATTCAACTGTCCTTTTCTATAAATATATCTAAATCTAAATATCTATGTTATATGTTGTCGCTCTTGCCATTTTTAAATAATCTGTAATTGTTAAATAGGCAAGTTAATTTCGGCTTTGTTTGTATTCGTACCTCCGAATAAATCATGACTTGATGCAATTCAAACCTTAGCATATTTGATATATAAATGTTTGTCTTTACAATTCCTCCTTGTTTACATATATTGTGTGACCATAGAACATTCTCTTTTTCATTATGTTATCATTTGGAATGGTATTTTGTAAAGTTGCCAGGAGGTCATAAAGATGCAAATTAGCTGTTAAGTGGACAAAGAACCTCTTCCCTGCTCAACTCTGATTGGTCGATTCAAACTCAGGTGGGCATGCCCTTGTTTCGTGGCGTCTCTTCGGAGACTGCCCTGAATCCCCCACCCCCACTGGGGAAGAAGAAGGAACAATGGACTCTGCTGCCACGTGGCTAGGCCATGCGGCCGATCACGAGGCCCACAACTTTCTGCAGGACTGCCTTCTGAAACCTTTTGAACAATTCCATCTCTACATGTGCATACGGGTATCGGTCCAGCACAGAGCTTGCAAGTCCGTTTCTATTTATAGAATAGCTGCGTTAAGTCTGTGCCTCTTTGTTAAAGATGATTTTTATTGGTGTTCAGAAATCGCTGCCATGCCCTCTCTCTCTCTCTCTCTCTCTCTCTCTCTCTTTCTCTCTCCTCGCTTCCTAGCGCATTTGTGTTTCATGTATTTGTTTGTTTTATGCGATCGTCATTGTTTTGTTTACCATGTAGAGTAGAGTTTAATAAACAACCGTATATATACATTTGTGATGGGTTTTCTGTATTCAAGCTCACAAGCTTGGTCCCTTCTACTGTTTCGATTCGCTAACTTTGCTCTAAATCCTGTTTGGTAAAGTCACGTTACTTATGGCCATGAGATAATGTAAAGTATATATCATTGAGGCATTTGCTGGACGAATGCATACAAGTATTGTTATGCTTTATATTAGTAATCAGAGACCGTAAAATATGTATATTTGATCACGATTATTATACGTATTTTCCTTTGAGCTAAACTAATTCCTTGACTGAAATTGATGTTTTAAATAACTCATTTCATGGATGTGATCTTGAAAGATCTGGTGGAGAACCATATTTGGTGAGCTTTGCTCATCAATATAATAACGTTAGCTAAAACCCCTACACCTCTTAAAAAATAAAGGTGCACTTTTAAACTTTGACGCAAAAAATTGTAAATATACTGTTATTTCTATTTATATAAATTCAGTTTTGTTTATATTTATAATGTTGATTTAATAACATGGCATTCACAAGCTTTCGATGAGCCTATTAACAATATAATTAGCAGTGCTAAAAATAAAGTATCTTATTATATGACTTCTTGTTTGTCACGGACCCGCCAACCACATCTCCCTCAGACACCAGATTTCCAGTTTCATGCACCCGTTCCAATTCACCTGAATTCTAATGAACGACACCTGTTCCCCATCAGCCTACACACATAAGTATCTCACTTTCAGGCTCACAGTCATCCGTTCTCAATGTTGCTTGCCTCACCTTATGGGACACGTGCTTAGTGGACTCTAGGGATTTCCGCTTGGATTCCTTTCTGGAATTCATCTTCCACCACTTGTTCTACAGAGACCAACTATCCACAGTTAAGACTCTCAGCTTTTGCCTGTTTTTTTGGGCGAAGGTTCTCCTAAGTTTCGGCACTTCTAAAACTTACTTGTGAAGTTCCTAATAAAGATTTGTTTTGTGATGTTACCTGCTCTCGTCCCTCCTTGAGTGCGTGACATTGTTAAAGTACATTTACATGAATGTCTGTTGTTTACTTTCAAATTTTGACATAATATAGCACTGAAAAAATAATAAATTTGATTTATTTATAAAGAGACTACTGTTACTCTGTTTTTATTAGGCCTACAGTCAATTTAAAGTCCTTTCCTGTAGCTCAGTGGTTAGAGCAGGGCGCTAGCAACGCCAAGGTCGTGGGTTCGATCCCAGGGATTGCACATACTTCGAATGAATGTATAGTATAATGCAATGTAAGTCGCTTTGGATAAAAGCATCTGCCAAATGCGAAATGTAAAGTAGGCCTATTTGAATAGGGAATTTGTTAATTTTCTGGAAATGTTGACTCATTGCTTCCTGCTGTTACATGATGTTATGTTCAACAGTAAACCGCAGTAAACAAAACCGTACACGTAGGAATAAAGCAGTAAGAAGTGAAACTGATGACTTTACAAGACTGATTTCCCTGTGTTTCAACAAGATCTGCGCGATGACAAAAGAACCTGACCCATTTATTTGAGGAATAAATAAAAAAGTAAAAAAAATATTCTCATGTTTTAAAAACAACAAGCTGCTTAATAGGTTGTAGGAACCATATATTTTTTAAACGCTAGTTATCCATCCACTGACCTGAATATAGGATGGCCAGTGCTCTCGACTGCTGCTGTGCTGTGCTCCGCTCCATCCCTGTATAATGGGAATACACATAGGCATTAAAAAACTTATTTGTGCCATCAAACTTTGTGAAAATATTGACTGCACCAATGTCATGTTGATGCTTTTCCCAGATGTTGACTATACATCTAAGGGCAATTTATTGCCTCAAAATCTCAGATCATTTCAGGATTTTTAGTAAAAAAGGGATTTATTTCTTTTAAAATGGTGTTTAAAGGAGCTACAGACTTTCATAAAGGAGTGGCCGGGTAGATAGCGATGGGAGAAACGAAGCTTTTCGAAGTTTTTATTCAACTTAACTGGATGCTTCCGCACCACGTGCTGGTGAGACCTGCTGATAAAACGTTGTAAAAGCAGTCCAACTGTGATGATACATTATACAAAACAATTGCAGATTTCTTAAGTGTATTTTTTTTAAAATAAATGATACATCTTTCAATACCATTCAATATAAGTGTTTCTATTCTGAGTTTTTTTGTAAGGCTAATCATTACCGCACAATTAGCTATTACTTATAAAAATGAGTGCCATTAAATATGTCTATATTGATTTTCAAAATGTAGTTAGTGCTATGGAATAGTTTATTTTGTTCTAATTTTAGGTCCTTATGCGATTTATAAGAACGCAACAAGATTTTTAAACATTTAGAGGCCTATATGCGTTAAAGGGAGGTATGACGGAGAATGAAACAGAAATGCCATTTCGAAATTTATTTCTAGTGTTTCAGCATTTATTGATTTCTCCTTTTGTATGGAGCCAGAGATATGACAAAACAATCTGAATTTGAATTTCGTAAATCTGAATTATTGACAAGTGTTTTTTAACAAAACTGAATATTATATGGGAGTTAAAATAGTTTTGAATTAGATTTTGATTTCGAATTTGAATTTTTTTTACTTGAATATTGAACATTTGCAATTTAACACAATTGATTTTTTTTAAGGCAGAGTTTTATAGGCATGCATTTTCAAACAACATATTTTTTGCTCTGAATTCTTAGATTGCAAATATCCAGTTTTTTTAAAAATACAGCCTCACGTTTTCAAGATGAAGAAGAAATTCGGAACATCAAATTCAATTTTCTAAAATTAAAAACGCAGAAATTCAGATCGTACAGAAAGTAGGTCAGAGGTCGTCCACAGGGAAGAGTAGAAGATCTCGGAAAAGTCAAACGGAGCGCTTTGGCCACAATGGCCAGTTATTTGTTCTTATTATCCAATCAAACTCCAAACATGCTGTTTTGGAGAGTGGAACTTCTTGCCTTGCAATAAAAAGGATTTACATTTTCAAATTGCGCCCACGCCCACAAGACTACACGGGTTGATCGTTTGTTGTTGCTGCAGCATAGACAAGCTCATACCGCTGCAATCTTAGGCAGCTGCCCGGGACGTGTGCGCTCACTGCCTGCGTTTTTGCCTGCTGTGCCTCCACTGTTTGCGCTCACTCCCAGCGTTTGCTGTTGGTGCTTTTACCCACTGTGTGCTTAGTGCACGCTCGCTGCCAGCTGCCCCACTATGCGCGCTGGCTTCCAGCGTTTGTGGGTGCATATACATTTAATATATTAGACATGTATAAAATTTTTATAAAGAACGTTTGTGGGTCCTGCAAAGTCAATAGCCGGGTTTCCATCCAAAGTTGCGAATTTAGCTTATGCGCAAAATTGGAATATCGCATAAAACATTTTCGAATAAGCACCGTTTCCATCCAAATAGTCAACCGTCACTTCCTAATAAACTGCCACTAAATATCAGTAAGAAAAGTAAGAGAAGCCACTGAATATAATGATTTTCATATAGAATAATACTTGCGCAAGCAGACGATTACGAAACACAATAAATGCGGTGCTTTTGTGGATGTCTGCTGTTTGGGAAACACAGTCGTGACAGTTCTAAGAGGCAATTACAGAAATACTTTGACGACTTTGCTCAGGCATTTAAGAATGAGCATAACAACATTTCTGATGCTGTGTCGCAAGATCAGTTCTCTGGTTAGTCAGGTTACGCCGTCTCATAGTGCAGTTACGTGGCTTTTTGGGGGAATTTATTCGGCAAATGCGTTTCCATCTCCCATTATTCGCATTAACCCTTTTTCGCAAAAAACTGAAAAACCACCTCAAGCGAGCGTAAAAACATTTTGCGAATTAAGGGTTTTTAATTCGAAATTTGGCGTTTCCATCACTCGTTGATGCGAAACTTCAAAATGCGAATAAAACCAGAGTGATGGAAACCCGCCATGACGTACGTGGCACGCTGCAATAAAAGTTATGTGTAACATTTAATGCTACAATAGAGAGAAAATGAATAAACTATGTAAGCTACAGACTGAAATAATAACTTTTGTAATAAAAAAATAGTGTATTGAAATGCTATAACTTTGATCCAGGACACATTTAACGACCAGATGAAACAATCTGGACACAACACACGTAAAGATTTTTTCTTATGACCAGAGCCGATTCCAGTCTTTGTCAGTCAGAAAGGAGCACACACCTAACTGCTGTGCCAGACCACTACACCACACACTCAACGACTGGACGTTCTGCTGAACCAACAAATCTATCGATCTATGTTATATTCCCGTTTTGTCAGTAAAGCAACCATGATGTTCGTGATTTTGTATGGTTATGCACTTTCTGTTTCATGCAGATTAAACATTTTGATAATGATAACAAGAGAGCATTTATTCCTCAGGATATAATGTAAGTTTGTTGTGGATATAGTTCACTATAAATAATATGTTGAGTAATATATGACTGAAAACGCCATACCTTAATATCCAGGTGCATTTTGCTGCGTTCGTTTTGCAGGCTACTGTATAGTAGATAGAATGTGTTTATTTTTATTTCATTTAGACTGTATTCACTAAAACGCATAAACTGATAGCTTTTTTATTTTGCGTTGACAAAGTAGGCTATATTTAGCTTAAGATGGAGGTGTGTTCGTTTGCTAAATGAAAATCTTTTTGTTTTAATTGTACCTCATTGCTACTTGTACTTCATATAAATAAATGAATAAAAGTACTTTAAAACTGCAGTCTTTGTCATTTAAAAAATGTACATAGAAATAACACAACAATAGCTTTTATATTTTTCTCCTCATTTCTCTATCTCATTGTTTGTCTGTGTTCAGTCTTTAGCTGTGAACACATATCTGGCATTGTCAGCCATTATGATCAAATTCCATTCATAATATAGTGAAAATAAGATTTGATTAAACATGATTAATGTTTACGACTGGCATGCTGGCTGCACTGACAAAAAAATTCCTTTAGCCAAAGAATAGACAACAGTACTATTACACACTATTTTTTATTAAAGTTTTTATTTCAGTCTAAATGCAGTCTGTAGCTTACATAGTTTATTCATTTTCTCTCTATTGTAGCATTAAATGTTGTACATAACTTTTATTGCAGCGTGCCACGTATGTCATTGACTTTGCAGGACCCACAAACGTTCTTTATAAAAATTGTATACATGTCTAATATATTAAATGTATATGCACCCACAAACGCTGGAAGCCAGCGCGCATAGTGGGGCAGCTAGCAGCGAGCGTGCACTAAGCACACAGTGGGTAAAAGCACCAACAGCAAACGCTGGGAGTGAGCGCAAACAGTGGAGGCACAGCAGGCAAAAACGCAGGCAGTGAGCGCACACATCCCGGGCAGCTGCCTAAGATTGCAGCGGTATGAGCTTGGCTATGCTGCAGCAACAACAAACGATCAACCCGTGTAGTCTTGTGGGCGTGGTCGCAATTTGAAAAATGTAAATCCTTTTTATTGCAATGTAAGAAGTTCCACTCTCCAAAACAGCATGTTTGGAGTTTGATTGGATAATAAGAACAAATAACTGGCCATTGTGGCCAAAGCGCTCCGTTTGACTTTTCCGAGATCTTCTACTCTTCCCTGTGGACGACCTCTGACCTACTTTCTGTACGATCTGAATTTCTGCGTTTTTAATTTTAGAAAATTGAATTTGATGTTCCGAATTTCTTCTTCATCTTGAAAACGTGAGGCTGTATTTTTAAAAAAACTGGATATTT
Organism: Triplophysa rosa; assembly: GCF_024868665.1. Lineage (NCBI taxonomy): Eukaryota > Metazoa > Chordata > Actinopteri > Cypriniformes > Nemacheilidae > Triplophysa > Triplophysa rosa. The sequence goes on from NC_079890.1 coordinate 33,094,663, forward strand.
GCAATCTAAGAATTCAGAGCAAAAAATATGTTGTTTGAAAATGCATGCCTATAAAACTCTGCCTTAAAAAAAATCAATTGTGTTAAATTTCAAATGTTCAATATTCAAGTAAAAAAAATTCAAATTCGAAATCAAAATCTAATTCAAAACTATTTTAACTCCCATATAATATTCAGTTTTGTTAAAAAACACTTGTCAATAATTCAGATTTACGAAATTCAAATTCAGATTGTTTTGTCATATCTCTGGCTCCATACTTTTGCACAATGCTTTCTATCTTTAAAAAAATCTCACATGGCACAGATATTGATTGTATTGTAGGCTACTCTTGATGTGTGTTTTAGAAAACCCAGCACTACAGAAGAAGATAACTTGGATTCACTATGTAATGCCAAGCCTACTGCAAAGGAGGTCTATGCATACATATTTATGGACATCCACATGTCAGATGTTAACAGATTTGGCTTTCATCACCTCTGCCAATGAGGATTTATTATACAGTGTGAATAGTGCGTAGTTTTAAGGCTTTGAGCACCTAAAACTACAGTGGTTCAAAACATACCGTGTAAAATATTTCACACTATCCTTTATGAACACAATATACCAATCTAATCATGCAATCGATCGATTTTTAAAAACAGCATGGATTCATCATTCTCTGCCTTTCACAATCCTGCCTGCCTGTGAAAGCTTTGAATCTGCAGCAGTGTTTCAAAGCGCTTATCACTTGCGGTGTGGGAAAACGAAGGCTTGTCCGTGGCCCAGTTGGCCTAACATCAGACCTGAAAAGTATTCAAGTTGAAATTATTCGGTCTATATCCCTAGTTTGTTGATATGAAAACCTTTGATAGCCTACCTAAGATTAATAGATAAATAAGTCAAGTCAAAGTTTATTTATAAAGCACTTTTTTTAAAAACACCATGTGTTTAACAAAGCGCTGTACATACATATGGGAAGATAAATATCAATGATAAAACCAGTCAAATAAAATAAAAAACAATAAATCAATACATGGAAGCAGCTCTCATATAGTGTCAAAAGCCAAACTATACAAATAAGTTTTAAGACTAGATTTAAAAGCAGCAAGTGTCTGCTTCTGTCTAATGTAGAGGGGCAAGCTATTCCAGAGCTTCGGGGCCACCACTGCAAATGCCCGGTCCCCCCTACTCTTTAGCTTAGCCCGAGGGGCAGTCAAAAGTAAATGGTCAGCAGACCTAAGAGCTCTCAATGGAGCATACGGCTTAATCAAGTCGGACAAATATTTAGGGGCTAAACCATTGAGAGATTTAAAAGCAAAAACTAACATCTTAAATTGTATCCTAAACTGGACCGGTAGCCAGTGAAGAGAGGCGAGAACCGGGGTGATATGTTCCCGCTTACGTGTGCCAGTCAACAGGCGTGCAGCCGCATTCTGGACCATCTGCAATCTGGAAATGGAAGTCTGACTTGCGCCTATAGGCTATTGCAGTAGTCCAGGCGAGTCGAAATGAAAATATGTAAAATTCTTTCAAAGTCTTTAGGAGACAGGAAAGATTTCACCTTAGTGAGTTGTCGCAATTGGAAAAAACTAGATCTAAGTACTGAGTTAATCTGTTTATCCAGTTTAAAGTCACAATCCATGATAACACCTACATTTTTAACATAGGGTTTCACAAGTGGTTTAAGCTCTCCAACGTCCAAGACTAAAGACTCACAATTACCACCCGGCGTAAACAGCATAACTTCCGTTTTGTTTTCGTTGAAATTAAGGAAATTTAGTGCCATCCAGGCCTTGATTTCCTCAAGGCAGTGCAGTAGTGCCACTAAACGGCCAGTATCCTTCTGTTTCAGAGGCAGATAAATAACAATAAATAAATAATAAATAACAAAAGATAAAAAATAACAATGAAACACTTATTTAAAAGAATAAAACAGAAAGAAAGCAAGGACATGAAAGTGCATTTAGTTAATGCACAGCTAAATAAATGTGTTTTGATCTAGTCTAAACTTAAATGAGGAGAAAACACTTGTTCTGTATTAGGTAAATACACTCAAATGTCTTAATTAGTGTTCCGTCTGTGTATGTCTGTCATTAAAATTTTAGTTTTACCTGTAATCCGTTTTAAGTATTAGTTTTCTTCTCTCTCTCTGTCTCTCTCTCTCTCTCTCTCTGTCTGTTATGTTTCTCACATGTTATATCTCTGATGACCTCATTGATGTGGTGTTTTTACTTCACTTAGGTGTGTTTCGAATCCTATCCCTGAATTCAAAGCTTCAGGCATATTGGATAGAAACACAGACCGAATAAAGATGCTTGGCATTATCTGTCTGCTGGGCATCGGACAGGGTCTGGTGTTCCTTTGCTTTAGCTATGTGAGCGCGGCTGACCTTTGGTTCTGCATATTCAAACCTCAGATCAGGAAGGCTGTGGCGCTTCGAAGACGTCAAAATTAGAACCAGCAAGCAGTTACAGCATCATCAGCAAGATGCTTTAAAACAGATAATGGGTTCTCAAGACATACTCAGATGCATCCTTGCCCAGACAGAGAAAAGATTTTATTAAGATATGATGCGTTTATAGGGCTTTTTTGTAATAAACAAAGCATGTTTCCGATGGGTTGATATTTCTTACCGTTTGCCGTTGTGTAGTCTGTAAACAGCAAAATGGGTCATTATAGTATTATATAAATGCAAATGATTACCGTAAAATGAATGTGAGAACAAGACTGCCCATTGTCTTTGGCCAACGGTACAGCCGGGGAGGGATTTCTGAAGCCACAATATTTGAGTTTGGCTACTGTTTAGTAGTTTTGCATTAGCTGTCACAACTTCCATGGAAAGCAGAATGGTAAGTAGAGTAAAACCAAAGTATAGATTCAGAAAAATATTTATATTTGATGGTAAAGAGTGTTTTTATAACTAAGGCACTTTAAAATAGAGAGACTTGTGATTAAAATGAAATGAATGCTAATTGAATGAAGGAACTTTTGACTAATATATAACCAAAAATGATATGATTTTACTGTCAGTTTGTCTGCGATGGTCTTACTGTCTGTTGGTTTACTGTAATTTCCACGTCTGTGTTTTTACCTCCAAAAAACATTTGTTTCAAAGTTGTTCCACAGAGTTGCATATATGACACTGCTTCTGGTGGTGATCCATAACATAGATGGAAATAAAGCTGGTCCTGCACAAGCTTTTGGTAACTATTAAAAAACACTTATTTGTAATAATACAACGTTTGGTACATTTAAAGAGATGAAAAATGAAAATGATGAGAGAAAAGAAAGATATTTTGCGGAATGTTTGTAACATCTAATTTTTTTATTTTCTTATCTGTCAAGGACATCTAACACGATACAATGACACTATAGAGCTTTCCATCTCAGCAGAACTCAACATTATCGTGAATGACGCCATTAAGGGATTATCTTGTAATTTCAGGGATTATCGATGCTATATTGAATGTTCCTTTCACAATTTCTTTGAAAACGAAAACTTCACCACATCAAAAAAAATGTTTGTACATGTGAAAAATGATGCAAATACCACAGTGGACTTTATCATAGGTAAGCAATATGTTATCTTCCATATACAAATGAGCGTTTATTGCATTTATCCAGTTACATCGTAGTGTTGGGAGAAATGTCGGTCATAGGCTGGTATTTTACTTAGCAGTTACCTTTTCTTCCAGGTGACGCAGAAGATGGTAACTCATCTTGTACTGTGATAGCATGTTTGCAAAACGATATAGATAATCTCTTGAAAAGAAAAGAGGAACGGATGAAGATCCCGCACGATCTGTTCAACATTCCAAATATAAAAAAATCGTGTTCAAGAAACTTCAGTGGTTACGTTAACTACACTAGGTAAATTGATGCTTTGTTAAAGTTTTAAAGACTCTTCGTTAAAGTGATCCTATGAACAAGGTTTTATGTTTACTCTCTACGCAGGGTGGAGAAGAAAGCCATAAACAGCGTTATACAGATGTCTAGTCAATCCCAGATCTACAGTGGTGAGGATCTTGCCTTGAGTGTGGTTAAGATGGATTTGAACACGACAAACCAGTCTGTAGCAGTCGCCGCTCCACTTGTAAGACTCCAATCTCACATATGTCTTGCGTTCACATTGTTTCTGGAATAACTCATAACATGAATCATTCATGTTTATTCCACCTAATTGTTGGTGGCGGTTACGTTACAGGGATAGTTCACCCGAATGAAAATTCTGCCATCATTTACTCACCCTCTTGTCATTTTAAACCTGTTTGATTTTCTTTCTTCTGCAGAACACAAAAGAAGATATTTGAAAAAAATGGCAATGGGTTCCACCGTTGTTCTTTAAAATATCTTTTGTGTTCTGCAGAAGAACGAAAGTTTGAAATGACAAGATTTTCATATTTGGGTGAACTATCCCTTTAAAGGTGCAGTTTGTAACAATTTTGCAGTAAAATATCCAAAAACCACTAAGCTAGTGTTATATATTTTGTTCAGCTGAGTACTTACAATATCTCAAAAAAATCGCCATTGTGACACAGTGACACGGGGCTGTGCAGTCGCCTGGCAATGGCGTCAAATCCGCGTTACACTTTGTTACCGCCTTAACAACAGTGTCGTTGACAAATGCAGAAGTGTCTAGCATCTAGCAAGCCACTAACTTCTTTCGAGCAGTCACTTATGTATGGACCACAATTATTTCCCACAATTATAAAACTTTACCTCATCCGCTAACATGATTTCTCGTTCCCGTCTGACTGATGGCCATCAGTGGTGGAGCTGAAGAAAACAGATCCCATCATTCCACGCTTCTTCTCTGCATTGTTGTTGTTTTGATCGTGCGCCCCCTAGCGGCGGTTTTTACAAACTGCACCTTTAACTATATTGATTTATATTTGTGTGCAAAATGTAAAAACAAAGTAGGGCGTTGCAGTATACTAGTATTGACAGTAACCGCCCTATGCAAAGAAAATATTTTCCTATATATAAACCCTTAGTTTGTTCAATCATTCATTATTTGATTCCAATATATTTATTATTAAATAATACTAAATAACATATTAAATAATATGTGTTGTATTGTATTATATTTTATACATTATATACATTTACTCATTATATCTTCCAGTATATTTCCATATAATTTTGTTTCATTAGGGCGTGATATGAATAGCCTTGATTATTATCCAGAATGTATTTATACTACCCACTAGCATACTGAATTCATGATTATTATTATTTTTAAGCTATTTGATCAAAGCACTCAAATAGAAACGTGGATTCCAGTGGAGGCTTTCCAAGATGTCTCGAAGGAACAGCCCAAAGTTGGTATAGTTACCTACAGTTCTGATGAACAATTTACGGTAAGGTCAAATCATCACCTTTCAAAATGTATTGAATGCCTGGTTGATTGTTAGAAAGCAGTTGTGGTTGTTGTTTTGACGTTTCTCAAATATGTTTTTTCAGTCTCTGAGAAATGTAGTTCTTGTGTCAAAAGTCATACGGATCGAAGTTCCTGACCGTGACATTGTGAATTTGGCCAAACGACTTGCAATACATTTCCCAGTCAATATGACAACTGTAAGTGTGTACACTTCATGTTCTCAAAATTCCCAAATACATCATTTGTTAAGTCCATTTTTTTATTCTGTTTAGGTGTTCAAGAACTTTACCATTTCTTGTCAGTTCTTTGATGAGAAAGGTATGTTTTTTTATTTAACGATCTTGTAAGTATAAAATTATATGGTTTAGTCCTTCAAATGTACTGTATAAATTTTTTTTGTTTATTGTCAGCTACAAACACCTGGAAAACCACTGGCTGTAACACCACACTGATCAATAGTAGTTTTGTGCAGTGTCTGTGTAACCACATGACCCCATTTGCTGTGCTTCTGGTGAGTATGTAGCCATCAATCTTGAGTAAAGGAAGCTGTGAATGATTGATGGCTGACACTGTTTGAATTTCACACCATCCCTGTTTCTCTGAATAGACTGAGCTGGAGATCGACCAATATCACTGGAAAATACTGTCAATAATTAGTTACATAGGCTGCGGTCTGTCTGCGTTCTTTTGCGGCTGCTCCATCTTGTCCTATATTGTCGACCGGTAATGTTCCTTCTGCTTTTAAATATACAGCTCTGGAAAAAATCAAAGTTCACGTCAAATTTGCCTTTAATCAGCATTTAAACGTGGTTTAATTGTTAAATTCCAACAAAAGCAAGCCTCACGAAAGACATAAATTCCCCCAAAATCAATGTGAAAGACCAAAAGCATGCCGAAAGACATTTAAATTGTGATTGAAAATCAGTATTATTTCATCAAATATAATGTTTTACCTCTTCCTAAATACATGTGAACATTTGTGTTGAATATGAGCATGTTTTCTTTGCGGTATTGACGGAAAACATGGCATCTTTTGACCAGTTTGGGAGAAATGTCTTTAGTTCACAGAATAAAACAAAAGTGATCTTTTTTTCTTAATGCAAACCTATTAAAATCATTTTGGTGTGGTCTCTTAATTTTTTTCAGAGCTTTATGTGTTTAGGTTAATGTATATGTATAAAGAATAGATAGAAATGCAAAGACATCCACATACTGTATTTATATGGTACATTTTTTTATACGAAAGGTCAGTAAATTGTTGTAAAATGTAAAATGTTTTTAATATCTTATAGCTTCTTGAGAGCAGTACTAAACTGTGCAAGGTTCTGACATATGCTTTTTATCAATTGTTATCAATAAGAATTATGTGTGTTTTACAGTAATGGCAGGAAAGAAGTGTCCAGGAGCATCCATGTGTCTCTGAGTGCCGCTCTGTTTCTCCTCAACATCACTTTTATGCTCAGCGAGTGGGCTGCCACAATAAATCAAGACGGAGTGTGTGTGTTTGTCGCTGTGGCGATACACTACAGTCTGCTGTGCTGTTTCACCTGGATGGCCATTGAAGCTTTGCACCTCTACCTTCTTCTGGTCAGAGTGTTTAACATTTACATCCAGCACTACATGGCCAAGCTCTCTCTGATTGGATGGGGTGAGAAACTTATATTAACATGAAACATACAGCAGCCAGTGACTAACATACAGGAAGAATTGCTTCTCAAAACACAATTCGGTATTTTGGAAGGATGCTTTTAATGGTTTTACTTTAACTTCTGATCCTAATTCACTTACTTTATAATCGCTTTTATAAGGCAAGAATTCTGTTTTTGTAGAGCATCCAGACCATGTGTTCAAATAAATGCGCTATTGAAAATGCATGGCTCATTCTGTGATCTTGCCCTTTTGACAGGAGTTCCTGCAGTTGTTGTTGTAGGCTTGCTAATCCCTTTTGCCACTAAACCTTTCTATGGCACCAAAGAGATGCCATTTTCAGATTCTGGCTCATCAAGTAAAATGTGAGTCTTTGAACAATAACGTTCAGACAAATGTAGTTAAATGTAGCACATCCAATTACCTGGTCATCAAGGTTTGAAACGGACTTTTGCTTTGTTTCTTACAGTTGCTGGATTACGGAAGCTTACATCAACTATGCCGTAAACATCTCCTACTTGACCCTCCTATTCCTGTTCAACACAGGGATCCTGATCACAGTGTCTAAAAAGATCTGTTTGCTGCGAAAAGTGGACAACAGACACCATAAGATGCCGGCGTGGAAAGATGTTGGCACAGTGCTGGGTCTCATGTGTCTGCTGGGTACCACGTGGGGTTTGGTCTTCTTCACCTCTGGATATACAAACTTACCTGTTCTCTACCTGTTCTGCATCTTAAACTCACTGCAAGGTAGATTCCTGGTAAACAACAACAAAAAAAACAATAGAAAACAATATGTCAGGAATGTAAAGGAATGCAAAATGCGTGGAAAATAAGGCAGTACAAGGTCGATTAGTTGATGAAAAGAAATAAAGTTTTGAGGATTAGTGCAGATAAGAGGTTAAATGTAAAAATCCATGTAAATGTATATATAAATGTACTGTTTTGCGAGGACTCCCGTGCAGTAGGGTTATAGTGACTCATGTGAGAGCGTCACTGGCTGGCCACATTCAAATAAGAGGATGTGAAATTTCACTCAACAAACACTTTCTTCTTTGAAACCAAGACTAGAATAAACATGATGTGAAGGTTCATAAATTTGAATAATGCATAAATTCCCTATGCATAAATGTATTGCATTTATTAATCTGAGAAATGGATTTGCTGTGAATATGTATATAAAAACCAAAACATGAAATTAGTTCTGTCTGTTCACAGGATTTTATATCTTCGTTTGGATGTGCGTAACAGCCAAGAAGAACAGAAAGGAACCGCTTTATGACACTAAATCCACTACAGACATCTCCAAATCTGACCCTGGACCATAAACCAGTCTTAAATAGCACGGGAATATTTGTGGCAAAAGCCAACAAAACATTGTATGGGTCAAAATGATCGATTTTCTTTTGCCAAAAATCATTAGGATATTAAGTAAAGATCATGAAGATTTTTTTTTATTTACCACCGTAAATATCGAAACGTTTTGTGAGTGGATGCAGCAAAATCGCAAACAAAAATGGCCAGAAACACGCCTACTAATTTTGCTCGCTGTTGCCGGTGTTGTATCAAAATCCAAATTACGACTCCCCTGTTTTCCCCTACGAAGGTTAGGGTTAGGATTAGGTGTGGGGGCGGGATTTAGAGATAGGGACCAATCACAAAGCAGCATCCTAAGTGAATGAACCAATCAGAAGTAGGGGAGTCGTAATCTCACGGGGAGTCGAATTTCGGTACAACACCGGCTCTTTGGGAATTGCACACTCAAATTTGGTATCTATGTAAAGCTTAAAATTTCAGCTTTCGGGTTCATCTACTTTCCACAATGTCATTACAGCGGTAAGCCACTAGAGAGCGTTAAAACAAACATGTATCTTCTTTGCAACAGCCTGCTAGAGCGCCTCTGATTTACAACTTCAAAGGCAATTTTTTTTGCACTCTGTGGTTTTAAATTGTATCTCGGCCAAATATTGTGCTATCCTAGCATACATCAATGGAAAGCTTATTTATACAGCTTTCAGATGATCTCAATTTCAATCTCAATTGAAAAAAATTGACCCATGAGACTGGTTTTGTTGTCCAGAGTCACAAATAAGAACCAAGACGCATTTCAACAGTTCCGTGTTGGATCTTTTCTTTAATTCATCTCAAAATTTCCCACTGACACAATTGCACCCTGACCCCTAAGCCACCCGCTGCCAACTGCAAATGAGAAATGAGCACTTCCTCTTCCGTTGATAAAGATCTTCCTCTTTTAAACTGTAAACCTTAAAACAACATTATATCTAAATGTTAAAACAATAAATTGTAAATAAAAAAAAGTAAATCTGCAGTTGTTTCTTTATTGTAAGTGTGTAGAATTCAATAATAAATATAACGTGTGTGCGTGCGTGCGTGTGTGTGTGTGTGGACATGTTTTTATATCCAGGTGGGGACCTAAACCTGAATGCACACCTGGGGACTCGCGTCACCGTGGGGACCAAAATTGAGGTCCCCATGGGCAAAAAAGCTTATAAATTGTACAGAACAATATTTTTTAAAAATCTAAAAATGCAAAAAGTTTTCTATGATCTTTAGGGTTAGGGGTAGGGGATAAAATATACAGTTTGTACAGTATAACAAAACATTACGCCTATGGACTGTCCCCACGGAGATAGTAAACCAGACGTGTGTGTGTGTTGGCCACGAATTACAATAATTATAAAAGTGACATTTTATTGCAATATATGACACGCAAATATGAAGTATGAAGGCTTAGTGTTTCCTGTGCCAATTGGTTCGTATGGCAGTATTCAATTTAAGTTGCGTCATGGTTAGCCTACATGATGTTAGAGGAAACCACAGATATCACATGAGAGTGGCCTTTATGAACACTTGCTGAATGCTAAACTTATTAAAGGAACTAACACGGAGTGTTGGGTGAGAGCGCTATGAGAGACTTATACTGTTTTATTATTTGCATATTATCTTCCACAATAGTAATAGCTGAAGGAGGTGAGTCTGAACATTCTCTTTGTTTTTGGATTCCAAAAGCAGATTTTGTATAATCAAAGGGAGGTAACAGTTAGTAATGATGATGCTGTAACAAAACAAAATTTTGAAGATATGTTATAATGTGCTGTGTTATGAAATGAAAGTAATGAAAAACAAAGTAATGAAAAACAATAATTGAATAACTGAAGACCGGGATTATTTACACATAGCTGTATATTACATTAATGTTTACAGATTGCCAAAATGAAAATGAAAAAGAAGACATTACAGTACCATGTAATTTTGTTGAAAAGCATTGTTGGAAAACTTGTGAGCCACAAAACATTCTGAGGTAAGTTGGAAAGAAAAGAACGTGGTGTTAAAGTGCATGTTGAAAATGAAGAAACAGGAAATGATAGCTTGGTATAGGGACGATCTGATTGTTTTGTTTTTGTTTTTCATACAGGTGTATAGAGCGTTATATGAGAAAATGTAGAAATATAGGCCGGCTTTTCGGTGTCAAGCCAGGCTATGGTATCCAGAAAGTATCCTATTCAAATGTAAGACCAGTGTTTCTCAAATATCAATGTATTTAACAGACACTTCTACATGATTGCCACAGACAAAGTACTACCACATACGGGCCGTTATGACAATTTGACGGTATGACAGCCTTAAGCAAACATATTGCGGTTTCATGATATGACGGTATTGCTATTACAGCTTTAACACGTGTTCTTTTGTCTAAATGTCTGCTTTTCCCCATTGAACATTATTATTAACAATATTTTATTAATATTAATAACTATATAAACATGAAGACATATTAAAGTCAATCAGATGGTCATACACTGTCTGGCTGAGTAATACGTAAAAACGGTTTGTTAACATCTTTTGAAGTGGTCTATACAGTCAGTTCAGAGTACATGCCAGGGGGTTGTGTTTTTCTTTTTGTTTAAACAGGCAACGATGAATATGACAGAAGGATACATAGTTCACATCCCCTCCGAAGCAGTACAGAAGGGCATAAATGAGAATGGGGAGATTGGAAAAGATATGAACTTCATTGTGTTGGTTCTAAACAAAACCTTCTTTACGGTCAGTAGCACTTTTTACATCTGTCAAATTGCAGAGATTATAATATTTTTTGTAGCGATCACTTGTTGCTAGACACAAAAGCAAATGCTTTCATAGAAGATATTGTCATTGAGTTTTACACGAGCAATTTATTACCCTGTGGTTTTCTCTCTGTGTGCGTGTAATGATTCTAACTGGGTTATAGACAAACTCCGTTTCTGACGTCATTGGAGAAAATGTGTTGGGTGTCTGGCTTGGGACGACAGAAGTTCGCAACCTTTCTGAGCCTGTTCAGCTCAAGTTCAAAAACACCAATCAGGTAAGGCGATTTCTCAAATCAATGTGCTGCAACCATAACGTAAAAACCAAACGCATTGCCAGCTTTGTAAATGCTTTTGTAATTGCAGACTGAAAATGGAGTCTGTGTCTACTGGCATCTCGAAAAGACGGGTGGTCAGTATTCAGGTTCACTATCCTAATCTTGTTTTAATAGATGCTTTTACAATGACATGTTAAGATGTTTAGCGTGTCTGTTTTTTAGGTAACTGGAGTAAAGAAGGCTGTAGCACTAGAGTACAGAATGATACATTTGTGTGCAGTTGTAATCATCTGAGCTTTTTTGCCGTGCTCATTGTAAGTTAAACCGTCTTGCAATCACTTCCCTGCTAAAAAAAACAGTAGAATCCGAAATGTAATTGATTAAATTGTTATAATGGGAATTTTTTGGATTAACAACTATAATGGTGTCTGCTGGGATGTGATGGATTCGACTGGTGGGGTGTGATCTGGCAAATGGGAACCAATGGAACACCATTAAATCCTATTGGAAAAATGTGCAAAACACACACAAAAAAATAATTTTGTAATGGTTTTAATGGAAAAAAATCATAATGGTATTTTAATTGAAACCATTAGAATTTCTGTGATGTTTTTTTTTTAGCAGGATTTTAATATTTATAGTACCTGCAATATTATAACTTCACCTATATACTTATAAAACATCACTTCTATAAAATCACTTAAAATTTTATATAAATTACTTATTTGGATTTAGCTATAGCATGTCTTTTACAGTAAACAAATGTCTACAACAAATGACAAAAGTCTATTTCTGATCTCAATGTTTCTCATAGAATCCTAAAATTCCCGAAGAAATCCATATCGTCAATCTCAGCTACATTTCATATGTCGGCTCAGCCCTTTCAATAGTGTTTGCAGGCCTCGTCATCGTCATATTTATTTGCCAGAGGTAAGCCGATCATCGAAACAAAATTTGCAAAAGTTCATTACAAATGTTTGATCAACAGAAACCCGACCATGGCCGAAAATGTTAGATCCAAACTATGGCTATGCTAAAATTGTTAGATGCTACAGATTCAAGTTTTAGATGTAGTTCCCTAGTTCTCACACTAAGCCTCACTAGATTCTTCCTCTGTCAGGAAATGGTTACGCAAATAGTCAAGTGTGAGACGTCTACTCTTCCACTGAAGACAGACTGCCTTAAGCAGATAAAGTGATGAGACAAAGAAAGAGATTGTTGAAAGGTCTCAGTTGTAAAGAGAGTGACATAACTATCGCATTTCAACATAATTTTATCTGTATACAATACAAACCCACGATTTGATTTACAATAACAGAAATAATGTAGAATGGAAAAAGTCCCTTAAAATGAATGAATTACATGAAACAAAGAAATGATGTTTGTCTCTACTCTCAAGCTAGATTTTTTTTACGAGGTGAATCTTACAAAAAACACACAAATATTATAAAAAAATAAAATTGCGCCACACAACTGAAACCGTCACTTGCGGAAAAGCATATTGTACAATACACAGATGGTAAAAGATTATATCAGATTAGGCACCTGATAAAATTGTTTGCGTTTCACCCTTGACATGCAACACACGGATCAAGAAGATAAGTGTGCCAGTTTCAGAATGAGCTTTGTGTTGTTCTACTTCTAATAAGATCTTTCAACATCCTCACCACAGAAAGAAGCAGTCTGAGAATTCAGTCATGATTCACGTACAGCTCACAGGCTCCCTCTTCTTGCTGCACATCTCATTCTTGTGCAGCGTCTGGTTTTCGGACCGGGGTGATGAGGTTTGCCTGTCTTTAGGACTTATTCTACACTGGTGTCTTTTGGCCACTTTCTCGTGGATGGCCATCGAGGGCTTTCACCTGTACCTGCTGCTAGTGCGGGTCTTTAACATCTACATCAAGAGATATACGCTAAAACTAAGTCTTGTGGCCTGGGGTGAGTTTAAAAGCAAAAGTGCAATGGATGATGAAATCTTGAAGGAACCATTCAAATACAAACGTTGTCCTCATGTATACTTTGCCTCTAACAGTATGATCTGTTTCTTATAGGTGTACCTACAGTAACAGTGGTGATATGTGGGATAATTAGTAAACATACATCAGTTTATGGAAAATACTCTTTTGGAAAATACCCAAACTCGACAAGCACGTCTATGTAAGGCCCATTTATTACACTTTTATTTCTACACGCATGCGCTCTAAGCAAGAATATTCATTTACTGTCTTGTTAATTTATTTAGATGCTGGTTAACCACACAGACAGCGAGTTTCATTACAGTGAATGGTTATCTAGGCCTGGTGATGATCTTTAACACGATTATGCTTGGGGTGGTGTTGGTTAAGATGCGTCAGTTAAGATCGCAGGACGTTCGGATTAAAGACAATAAGAGGCGGGTTTGGAAAGACTGGGTTTCTCTGCTCGGCCTCTGCGGTGTTCTGGGAATCCCATGGTCACTGGCTTTCTTCACCCATGCGCCTTTAAATCTCCCGGCTCTCTATATGTTCACCATTCTTAACAGTTTTCAAGGTAAGAAGACTAATTCATAATAAGAGCTTTTAAAAAATTGGTGTCCCTTGACTTTTATAAAGCACTAATCTTATGTGCTTTAGAGTGTTGTGTTTATTAGATAAATCATTACCTAGCATAAAATTAGATGAAAATAAAGGTATCATTTTCAACACATTCACAAATATTTAACAAAAGAAATTTTGCTAACTTCATGGGCATTAAACCCCCTTCTTTTTACTGACCCTGTTGTTGACCCTTCAAACTATATTGACACATGCTGTTAAAAGAACATTGTTTTGTCGTGGCATTTTATCCAAACGTAAAATACATTGTATGTATATTTCCTTGTCTAGGTGTTTTTATCTTCCTGTGGTTTCTGACGCTCACATGCAAAGCACGAGAAGAGGAATATGTCTCGTCAAAGGGAACGATTCACGTCAGCTTCCAGAGTAATGAGGAACATGTGACCACAGGTTTTGTTAATGGAAAGAATTAACACATAAATGTATGAACAGAATGGAGATTTAAATGCTCCTGGTCTTTTAGTATATTTTTATGCATATATTTTTCAAACCGAGGCCTGCAGACCCTCAGGGCAACAAGGGGGCACTATGGGATCTGTATAAAACTGATGCAAAGATACAGGATATATTTTTCTAAAATATATTTATTTCTAAGTGTTAATTGGTAAATAAGTTGTTTACTGTATATTGGTATTGTGTGGTCTGTCTTTGTTCACTTTGTCTTTAGTTTGGTCACCTGACAGTATTCTTTGTAAATAAATATGGAACTATATTCATCGTGTAAACAAACACACTAGAATTTTGAATTTTATTCACGTTTATACAGTACACCTGCTCTTTGCTCCAGCAAAGACAGTCTGTTGAACAAATAAATACATGTTGACATTCCAAAGTTAAGACTTCAGTAAAATGTTTTCATGATCCTAAAAACCATCACATCTTAAAGTGATATTTCATCCAAAAACCTGTATGGCTTAATTTCTTTGCAGAACACAACAGAAGATATTTTGAAGAATTTTGATCACCGAACAACAGCGATACCCATTATATTTTCATTTTTGGGTGAACAATCCTTTTAAGGTTTATGCTTTAATGTTTGAAATTTGTTAACAAAAAATAGTCGTGGCAACACATTTCTTTTATTAGCAAACTAAAATTGAAATTAAAAAGAAATGTTTTTGCAGTGCATGACGTTGAATAATGTAGAAAAAAACAGACAATAAGAGCTCAGCATGGAAATTTCCTCAATATTGTTTAAAAACTATCCCAGGGTGATACATGAAGAAGCTGGCTAACTAAATGCAAAGAGGACATTAAAGATGCTTAAATATAACATACTTATGTTTTGTCAGTCACACCCCAACTCCCAGTTACATATAGGTTTATTACATATACCGATTATTTAGTTTTAGAAATGGGTGATGGGTGATAGGTTTGGAAATAATTTTTGTAATAACATGCTGACTGTCCTGCACAGAGTAGAAACGGATCTTTGCACTAGTGTACGGGATTCAACGAGGAACAGTATTATTTAAACACTATTCTCCACCAAATTTGTACGAATTATCATGAGCTTTGATCACAATTATAAGTAATATATTCTCCACCACCCTTTGTAAGGGAAACAAATATCAGCTCAAATTGGGATGAATTTAATTGATTATGATCAGTTATATTTATCTGGATCAAATTCATGATTTGGGGAAATCACTTAGCATTACGAGCAGGTAGCAAGAATCAGCATGATTAGGGACTCCGGATTATGAGCCTGAACTACAAACAACGTCACGTGTGACATAAAACAAGACTTTATTACTAGACACATGCTTTCATTACATATACACACACACAGTTTAGCATTGGAAGAAGGTTGACGTTGAACCAGAGAGAAGAACAGATCATGGATTTATGGCAGTATTTGATATTCAGAAGATCAATAGCCTGAGCAAAACATCAGTTTCTTACTTGTAAAGCACTTTTATTAAAAGGCTTAATGATGCTGCATCCATTAATAAGACTATGATACTTGCATGTCTTGCCCATCAAAAGAAAGAAAGTGTCCTGATGCAGTTTGTTGAGGCTCCAGTTGATCTTGGCTGGAAGTGATCAGAGAGAACCAGTTTGATGCAGAGGATCTCTATCTGGAAAGACGAGGCCGCAGCCTGGCACAAACTTGGGGGTCCGGGTGAAGTCTTCTTCTAGTCCATCCTTTAGAGATTCCAAAAGGGCTAAACCCTTGTAGAGGTGGCACGGACAGAATCCGGACAAAAAAAGAAGAGCAAAAACGCAAGAAGAGAGAAAAGAGAGAAAATCGGAAGAGAAGGTGGTCTCTTTTATACTGTGAGGATGTCACATCCCAGACGTGACTGACCTAAGATGGCACCTTTGGAGGGAAAGTAAATTGTCTTGGTCTTCCAACATGGTCTTTTTTTGCATGTGGAAGCTGACTGGATGTTCACTAAGAAAACTTCTAAGAGTTTAATAAAACTAATATGAAAAGAGTTACCAAAAAACAGCAAACATTAAGGAAATCACAAATGCAGCTCATAGACACCAAACATGATATCATCTTGGTTAAATGAGTTACTACAAATCTAATAATTCTAGTAGTTATACACAAATTCATTCAAACACTTTGGATTAATGTTTAAGACAGACATAACAACAAGAACACCAATACATGGAAAGGTTATAAATGAATATATGTACATTTAAATGTATATAGGACTGTATGTCTGTCCCCAAAGTGAATAAAGAGAGTGCATCTCCCTACATCCTATTAGGTTGTAAAAGAGTCTTATCTTGATGGTTTGTTGTGGGTTGCTATGGTCACCAGAGATCTGGTCCTGCACCTAGGCGTTAGTCGCAGACTGGGGGTAGACCCCCTGGTGACTAGCTTGCTGATTGTTATATTTAAGAAATATAACTAGTTATTGCATGTCTGATCTGTCTCAGGCACTAAACTAGAGCATATACAGCTGCCCTTATATTTTAGCAAAATTTAAATGTTTGAACTAGTCCAATTTGTGTTTGAGCTATCCTATGAGGACCGAAGGCACATGCTGTTCACTACACTTGCATTTTAAATGCATATTTGGCACCATCTAGCGTTCAGAATTAGAATTTCAAGTTAATAAGTAGGCACGTTTTCTCCAGTAAAGTAGAGACTATTCAAATGTTATCATTTGTACCCCCCTTCAAACAATATAGTTTATACACACACAAAAGAGACAATGAAACATACTTTAAAAGTTTTATGAAAATACCAATGTGAAGAAACCGAGATACAAAATCTTATCAATTGAAATAGTACAAAAAGTATTAAAAAAGTGCACAAAAACTTCTTTACAGCATCAATTGTACAGACAGCTTTGAATAAATAGCATAAGTTAAAAATGACAAACTCATGTAATGAAAGCATCAGCTAAATCTCTGGTAAGGCACATTTACACGGACTGAGAATGTGCCAAAGTTAAGTTAAAAACATTTTCCCTGAACTTTATTGATTTCATATTGACTCTCATGTTTTTCGAACTAAGAGCACTTTGAGGCAACGACAACGCCGACTCAAAGTATTGCTGGTGAATTAAAGCAAACATTCATTCAAATAATACAAAGAAATGAATACAACCAAAATCTAGCGAACCTCAAAATTCAATTGGTAAACTTCAATTTTGGCTATTCTGTCATATCATTTCAATAAATTCACACAGCGAAAAGACAATCGACAAAACAAAAATCCAAAACATACACAAAGCTGCAGTTAATACATCAAGGCTGACAGACTAGCCGTACAATTTCATCTTTGATGACCTTTAGTGTACTAAAGATATAACAGGAAATAGTGAAGATGTGATGAAAACACAGTATACATCTGAACAGTAATATTTTCTCTTCCTTGCTGTATTAGAGCACTCGCACATGCCAACTACACAAACAATAACATAAAAAATCATGCCTACAAATACAATATGCATGCTCATTGTGTAAATAAACCGTTTAAATACTCTGAGATATTGATTTTGTTGCATCTTGGTTTTAAATACATACAAACCCGTAACGTTTTAAACCACTGAGAAATATCTTTACGCCAAACCAGGAAAATTAGACATGACAGATCAAAATCTGAGGTGTATTCTAGTTGTGAGTATAGTGCCCATATCAAACAACCCATTTAAATTCATTTATGCATTATAACACAGCTCACAACTTAAATTCAAGCAGAAGACTGCAAGATTGAGTAAAATATAACATCTGCTTAAAATTACACTTGTATCATTAATGCCTCCACTATCGTTTTAAATTCAGCTTCACATCATTTATGCCTATTTCATGTGTAACGCACAAAACTAAATGCCAATTAGAAGTCTTTTGGTGCACTGGTATGGAAAATAAAGATTATATTTACAAACACTGGTAACCCCAAAAAGGAAAAAATACAGTGTAAAGAGAAAACGGAATACATTGACTTTCCTAACGCTGGCCTATAAATACTTCCTAATGCCCCAATTTTTTTCCTTTTCTGTTTTATAAAAAAAAGGTACAAACTTACTGTGTTATACAAAAAGTCATAAAAAAATTATACAAATTGTGGGGGGGAATTCAACTCCTACGGTTAACTAACAAGGGGAAGATATCAGAGTCTACCACTGGAGACAAAGCTATGAGGTCCTCAAAGAGACAGTCTGGAGGTGTGACACGCGGATCACCACACCTCCTTCACGTCCTCTGGGAGAGGGGAGGGAAGTGTTTGAGGGATCTGCGAGTCTGAGGACGACGCAAGAGCCGGACGCTTCTTGGTGTTACAGCAGGGCTTGAAGAGGCGAGGATCGATGATTACCTCACCGAAACGACCTTTGTAGACAATCCCGCAGCACACCTTCTGCCTGCAAGTATTGAGTACAGTGCCATTTATTATCTCAACGATAATGCATTTCTTTATAAGCATCGGTAAAAAGAATGAGGCTTATACCTTTTCCAGTAAGACAGGTCAAGAAAGGAGAACCCTGATGGGTTTGGACGCCTCTGCTTGGTCTCGATATCTGATCCATCATCAGACTGATTACTGTGACTGGGAGACTGCGATGGTGACATACTGGATGTAGTGCTGTGAGCGTCTGAATCTATAAAGACGAGATATTAGCAACACTCACGTTAAAAACAAAGTGAACATCACAAAAAAAACAGCGCAACAAAGTCAACGTACTTTGTCTTTTAAACTTGTGAAGCTTTTTTAGTTTACTTTTCTTCTTCCCATCAATGTTTTTGACTTTCTTGGGTTTGGTGAGCTTGAAGCCAGGACCTGCTCTCGCATCCACCACCTTGGGGGCAAAAAAATACACAACGTCAAGATTTTTTAAAAGTGCTGAATGATTTGGGTAAAAACAGAAGATGTTGTATTTGACGCGAATAGTCATACGTACATGGTTCCAGTTCTTTTTTGACCCATGTGGTAATTTCTTCCAGCGTTTTACCAGCAGTACACAAGCATTGCAGATGTCTCCAACTCTATCCTCAGACAGACTGAAAAAGAGACATTGCAAATTAAATGACAGCAAATACAAACAGGCTGAAATCAATTTGTACATTTAAAGACTGGACCGATAAGAGAGTTTGAACAAGAAAAATGAATGCGGCTGCGAAACTAAATATTGAAACAAATGCAACAACAAAAAAATGTATATTATAAATTATAATAATATTCTAAAATAAGAAAAACATGGAAAATAAACTAAAAATTAAACGGTATCCAATAAGATATTTATTTGATTATAAAAGCAAAAATCATCACCATTTGTTTCTTCCTTTACAAATTGTTTTCAAGTAGTTACGTATACATTAAACAGCATCACTCACCCAAAGCACAGTCTGAAGTTTTCCTCATATCTGCTGCTGTCAGTGAATCGAGAGCTTGACGATTTGGTTTTGCAAATACAACAACCATCGTTGCTGCGGTAAATCTTTGATTTATGAAAGCCGAACATCTTTACTGACTCTAGAAATAGATCAAACAGAACACGGTTAAACAAAGGGCCTCCTGCTCATTTTTCGCGGGTGATAAAAGGGGGCGGTAGGACAACATAGCCCTCACCTTGACAGTCAATTTCATAGTTTTCATTAATATGTTGAACGAGTTACATAAAGAAGACACGCTCGCGCCCGACACATTCCGGATGAAAGCGTGCAGTGTTTGTTTTGATGAATCCGTCGCGTCTGTGGCATTGACCTACTTTTGATGTTTGACAATAGCCTCGCTGCACCTTTATCACGAGATTATTGGCTCGTTCGCATAAAGCCAAGAGAATTTCACTTAAAAAAAAAAAAAAAATAACACTTTGATTTTATTGGGATGTACGCACACCTAAAAAAACAATCTAAATAAACTCTCCGTGTGCTAATGCAATTGCAAACGTGATTTGAACTGATCCGAAGGCGGGGATCCTCTAAGAATCCAAAAAGAAAACTAAAATGCAAGCTAACAAACTACGATTCATTCTTGGAGCACTGCTGTTCGTTCATATCAGGACGGGCTTCAAAATACGGTTAAAAACACCTTTTTAAAAATTTGACAAGAGCCTATAGGGACACAGCAAAAGCAGTCGAAAGTACAAATAAAAAGAGCGCTTGTTTTTTTCAGAGGTTAGGACGTTTAAGAGCAGCACGCATGGAATAAAACAACATGACTAACGTTACTTGGCTAATGTATGAAATCTCACATCACGTTTATGCATAATGGCGCGCGCGGTACATCAATAAAAATGCATGCCATGCACGTATGAGCAACCAAATCAAACACGAGACACTCTGCGACTCATTCACAACTTTAGACGTATTTATTGGGACATGTGATATACGCCATTGCTCTAAATGACGTTTTTAAATAAGGTATCCGCTTATTCGCACCGTGTTTACATATCCCACACAAAAAGACACATGCTCACCGATATCTTTCTTAAAACTAACATTCCCGCGCGTTTACGCTTAACGTTACATGTTTACAAAATAACAAAACGAGCGTATTTCAGTTAAGACACAGTAACGTTATACATGCCACCATTGAAACTTTGACAGAAAGAAAGCGCCAAAACGCGCCTCTTAGTGCCACTAACAATAACAGCTAGCCCGTTAGCACGCGACCATGCCACGCTCCGCATCCACGCGCGCAAAGACCCATTGTTGATGTAAATAACCGCGATGTAAAACACAGAACATCACGCGCGCGACATATTACAAACTCTAAGTCAGACAACGCATACAATTAAAACAAGGTATAACATTCGAACAGTTAGTTTGCAGTAATAACAGAAGACTTTACCGTCAGAAACTTTGAAATCCGTCCGTTTTGTTCGTTCGTACTGCGCATGCCTTACTACGGCTACACAGAAATGAATGGCGGGGGCGGAGCTCGGGTACAAACATTGAGTAAAGGGGATGGTCGGAGGAAGACCATATAAGGAGCTCGGACGCAAGTTTGAACATTCATTCGACCAATCACAGAACATTCCTCGCTTGCCATTTAAGAATGTTGCATGCTGGGATGAAGTCGAGCGTAGCGCACGTACTGCATTGTTCTTGTTCTGACTTGCATTGTGCGTGAATGGACTCGCAGTAAATCGGATTTTTTTCGGTCCACAACCGACCGACTGCTTAAACAAGCGATCATTTTATCCGTTTTGTCAGTCAAAACGAACTTTGCAAAATTACTGCATACACATAACATTATTGCATACTATTATTTGCATACTGTGTGTCTAGTAATTTCACAGTTTGCTGGCATCTTTCACATTCTATGAACAGTAAATACTTTTGAAATGTTGACACGTCCTGCAGTTTGACATACTATTCTCAAATGATTGTAAACTATTTTAAACAGTGTTTTGATTATTATTTTACAGTTATTAAAATGCTAGATTAAATACGTTTAGGCTCGTTTTATTACACAATAAACAAAAAAAAGAGGAAGAAATTTTACAGAAAATGTGAAATGATCCCTTACAAAAATATGTATTTTTTGCTTTTATTTGTAGTAAAACCATAGTAACCACAATTTCCTTTGATCTCATCACAGTGACCATCATATCTTTAGTAAACTATGGTAATACAAATGTTGCGAAGACAAACTGAAGCCTCACAGCAATATTGAATCGTCACTTTTAATAATACATTTTATACACTGTACACGGTTCAATATTTAACACTACATTACACTGCTTTGTCTATAAATGTATCAAGAGATAAAACACAAGGAAAAGAATCCCAGAATGCTCATGCCAGCTGTTTGAAAAGGTATCCGAACAGTCATGATGAAATTGGCACATAAATGTCAGCCGATAATGTGCTTCTCCCAGTTACATCTGGACTACAAAATATGCTACACTCCAAAACAGGTGAATGATGTTTCATCGGTATTCAATAATTTCAGAGCTGTAAATATTGCATAGCAGAAACAGAGGGGCTGCTGGGGTTTAACTTAGGGGTGGTACACATACACAGCAATTGTGTCGCAGTTGAATTCACCTGCAGATAATGGCATTACCACTGGCCACGGTCCAAACCTGAGGGCTGAACTGATGGGGAATGTGATGATAAATTTAAGAGACACAATAATAGGAGGATGTATTAAAAAGGTTTACATAAGCCAGTAAAAGGTTGTAGGAACTAACTACAAGGTGAAATGTTTCTTTCTGTGTTGATTGTTTTTAAACTTTGGACATCACTTTTATAAGCCATGTCTTTTATTTTAGAAGCTCACAGTAAGATCTAATTTGGGAAAGGAAATGACACAAGCTCCCGGTTACAAAAACAAAAGCCTTTTTCTAGTTTTTATCTTTTCTTTTTTTTCTACGTAAAAATATGAATTCCGCACGACTTGTACTTATAAAGCATACTTCTACATCATTTGCTTTAAACTCTGCATTGTGACAGTATGGATTTGATAGGAGTACAGAGCAAGCAACCTGACAGACATATTAAAATAATACTGCTCTTTTTTTTTTTTTTGAAAATATAATAACAGTTTTTCTTACGTTTCCGTTTAAATATAGCCATTGTCAGCAGTCCACAACAACAAAAAATATTGAGCTTTCAATAAACGGTATAGCAAAGGTGGAGCTTTTCACCTTTCGTGAACAGTATGGATCAAAATAAACATAGTTACATGTCTACTGCAACTTTGTTGATAGAATTATGACACATTTTAAAAGGCTCATTGCACTTAATATATGGCAAACATAACAGTAGCTTTAAAGTCGGTCTGGTTTAGTCTTTTTGATCAAGTCTCTCCACGTAAAAAAAAAAAATGCGTTCATGGTCCCAGGTGATCTGTGTGTTAGTTCCACGTTCAGATGATGTTATATCCCGATCCCTTTGACGAGAGAGGCCTCCAGAGTGATATTGAATTCCTGCAGAGTCTGTAGCACTCGAATGAGAGAGTTCACCAGAGAATGGTCCTTTAAGAGTGCTGTGTCCTCATACATCTGTGCTGTGATTGGACATTCGGCTAGGAGCGCTATCCAGTGGTGTAGCAGGTGATCTCTGTGAACAGAAAGACAACATCAGTCAACACTGAACGTGTGCTCACTGTAATGACGATTCAATGGAAATAATTATGTAGAAACATTTGGGGGGCATAGCGATAAACAAGTGAAATGTAAACAGGGTCCATTTTAATTGTATATAAACTTTAAAGAAAAAGGGTAAAAACAAACCTGGCCCCGAGACACACGAGCATCTGAAACTTCCCATCCTTGCCGATGTTTCTAGGTGTGCTGTTGATAGCCCGCATGAAATGGCTAAAATGTCGTGCCCTCATCTGCCAGTTCTCGTCCTGGGTCATCTGGCTCTGCTCGGCACTTTCAAAGTAAACTTGAGCTTTTTCTGAAAGAATAAAGCATGTAAAAAGATTTTTTTATAACACCTCTGGAAACAAAAAGATTTTTTGTCTTTGTAACAAATTTTGGGTGAAGAGCAAAAGTTATAACCGTGTATAAGGCTGCGAGATATATTGAAATATGCAATTACTGTGCATATCGCAATATGCATATCGTCGATGTTGGACTGAAACCTACTGGTCTCCTAAACTCCTGCCAAACCTCCAAAACTTTACAGGAAATAAAAAAATCTGCATCATTCAATAACTAAACACTGTGTTGACAAGGTCTTTTAATATTTTTTAAAAGAGTGACCAATAGTAATGATTTATAAAAATAAATAATGGAGATAAGGTTTCGCATGACAGTGACAATATTTGAATATTACTTTCCAAAAAGAGAGTGTGTTGTTTATATATTTTATTTTTATTCATGAATAATGGATATCAATGGAGCAGAAATCAATGGAGAAGAAATAAAATAATAAATCCAGACAGGGTGATCGAGAACGTCAAACAAGACAAACGTGTTATTTATTTGAATGATTTCTAAGTATAATCTCATTTATGTTTTAAAGTTTGCATATTTTTATAATTTAAGTATTAAACCACACCGAGAAGAGCCTGTGTTATTACTAGTCGTAGCAGTTATACTTGAATGTCACGACTGACCAATCAGAATGAAGTATTAAAGAGAGCAATAGTATAAATGAAATTGATTTAACAAACAAAGCATTATTGGATTGCATATCGAATATATCACATCACTTGGCAAGTTATTGCATATCAGATTTTGCAGATCATGCAGCACTATTGCAGTATTAATGAGCAGTTATTTTTGGAGTTTAATATTTATTACCTAGAAAGTCCCAAATGAAGACGTTCTTAAAAAGGCGTGGTGACTTGAAGCCATGCTGGAACACCTGCTCCAGAGCCCACACCAAACCATACTCTCCACACAGAAGCAACGTGAGGCTTCCTCTCTACAACAGGACAACAACAAGAATGTTATGAAAAAAACAACAAGAAATACCATTTCAACAGGCCATTCACAAGCAGATAGGGACATGCTGAGAAAGGACCCTCACCTCTTTCTCAGGTTTATGGAAGTGCTTAACAATGCCATTAATCGCCTCTCCTACTCCTTCCTGGATCTGCCCTGTGTTTAACTCTAAAGGATAAAAAAACATAAAACATGTTTGAGACCATTAATATTCTGACCATTAAGTTCAGCTACATAATCCATTTCCGTGCACACACTTGGTTTGCTGTTTGGTGAAATGGTGACAAATCTTCGCATCATCCCGGGCGATTGCTGCATCGGTGGAGTCCGACACATTCTCTCCTCGCTCTCTGTGTTAGTCACCAATTCTCCCACCAGTATCCGCTCCAGGCTACCATCATCTACCCCCTTTCCCAGCCAACGGCCACACGGAAACCTACACAGCAGTCTTTCAGTCAGTGAAGGCTCTAAGAGAATAATATTAAAAATGTGACAGGAATCTTTGTACTCACTTGTAAGTGTGTCCTGTTATTCCATTGCGGACCATCACAGACTCAACCAACCACTTTGCATACAGGCCCGAGTTATCATGACCCATCTGAACGGTGGTCAACTTGCCCAGGTTCTGACACTGTGGAAGTAGAATTATAACCAAAACGCTTAGAGTCTGGAGAGCAGTCGGTGGGCAAAATAAAACTGGCATTGTGCAACATGCAATTGTATTTGTTCGTTCAGTTAAGGCAATATCTGCTGTATGTGTATCGGTTGCCATGGTAATAACGTCAGCATCAGCACCATCAGACCTTCCTTTATAAAAACGGAGAATTGCAGAAGTCAATTAAAACTAAACTGTTTAAGCTCACCTCAAAAGTGATCTCCAGAGTATTTCTGGGGACCTGTAGTACCCCAGTCTCAGCTAGTTCCCCTGACACGCAAACCCATGGGTTGGCGGTGAACATGGAGCCTCCGAGTTTCTTACTGGGAATGATGACCACATGATACGGTATCACTGCAAAAAACGAGAAAGGATACAGATAATGTCATTAGAAGAAATTCACGGCGATAAGTTTACTTGTTGCCATTACTACTGTGTAATGTGTGATTCTTACTGATCGTAGTAAAGACGTTAGTGAAGCAGAAGTAATCCACGGCATTGAAGGAAAGGAGGTGATAGAGAAACTGCTCTTTCTCATCATCACAACGAAGAAAAGCGTAGCGTTTATAGAGTTTCCTTTAGATAAATTAAACCACAAAAAACCATTAAAACTATAAGCACCAATAAGTAAAGCATACTAATATCCAACTCAACTGCATGGTGTTGAGATACAACAGTAAATGGAAGTTCAAACACAGAGCAAGGTGGTTTCAGGTCAGCACACCACAATGAACATGATCCACTTTACTGTTCTGGGCACGTTAATAATTTAAAACCACATTTCTATGGTGGCTTGTTCTTTGCTGGGTCTCTTGCATAACATATTCGTCATCTTATAACCCATTAACTGCTTTATTAAAGTAGCTTTTATATCAAAAGCAAAGAACTTGAAGATCTTACTTGGTGAGTTCATGGTCAGACAGAAGTTGTTTTAGGTGCCTGGAGAGCAGTTTCTTCTCCATAGAGAGACGCACCCATGCCCTGGCCTTTCCCACATCGGTCTTGATCTCACTGATGTTCTGGATGTGCCTGAAGAGCAACCAAAGCTGAATATCAGAGGCTTTCAAGTCCAATTCAAATCAAGTCCAGTCAGAAAATAATTAAAATGTCCAAAAAGTTGGGAATGGTCTTAAATGAAAATAAAATAACTAAAACAATGAACATCAAAACTAAGGTTCAGAACTCCATGCCATGACGCCAGGCTGTTCTTAATAGGAATAGTTCACATTTACACGCCCTCTTGTCATTTCAAACCTGAATGACATTCTTTCTTCTGCAAAACCGAAAGAAAATACTTAGAAAAATGTTGGTAACCAAAAACCATTGGTCCCCATTGACTTGCTCTGGTTTTGCGTCCATACAATAGAAGTCAACGGGGAAAGGTTTTTGGTTACCAACATTTTTCAAAATATCTTCTTTTGTGTTTTGCAGAAGAAAGAAAATAACACAGGTTTAAAATGACAACATGGTGAGTAAATGATGACAGAATTTGATGACGCAACTCCTTCGGGGATGTTCTAGGTGGTGGTCTACTCTTTAGATATAGTTTGGGTCCCTCCTTCAATTTTCGAATACATTCAATAATGTAGCTAATTTAACAGCACACCTCTCAATTCAATTGAAGTAGTGATGCAACGAAGCATCTCTGGCAACTCAAGACTTCTGTATTACAGTGGAAGCGGTTCTCTTGAGGGACGGTTCAAGAGAGAAATGGGGCAGAAGAAATGGCTCACAGACTCCCCAGAGCATCAGCCAGCATGCTGTCATCGCCCGCATCCAGATGCGTTCCCTTCCACTCCAGCACTGTTAGTCAACACTGTCTGACCTTGCATTAAGTGCTACCCCCTGACTCCACAGACCCCAGATATTCTCTGTATGCGTGCTTCGCCTAATTTAACCTTAACCAGATTTGCATGTGTAAAAAAAAAAATATATATATATATATACACGATGCATCTTATTAGTAAAATATTTTATTGTGGAATAATGAATAGTATAGACTCCGCAAATTGCTTGTAATATTTCCTTATTTCTAAGTCACTTTGGATAAAAGCATCTGAAAAATGACACAATTTAAATGTACAGTCCTTCAAACTATATTAACGCATCAAAACATTGGCATTTTTGTGCTGATACATGTAAAAAACGTGTTAGTAACCCAAACAAATAAATGGGTTATTTGTGGTGGTAATGCTGCCACCGCAAATACAGCAAAATTCAGATCAATACCTAGTTAACTGGATGTGTTTGATCTCTTGACACCAGTAGACACCGACATGGATAAAGTGACGGATGTGATGCTAAGGCTTCACTTGCTCTTGCTTCACATGTCACATCACAGCTCAGCAGGGGTCTGATGTTTATTAGGCTGGAAATAATGTGCCGACAGAAAGCGTCTAGCTGCTTCCCTCACCTCACGCAATGACAAGAGACCAGACCACAATCTGACTGCACTGCACTGTTTACATCCAGAGAGAAGTCTACAAGCCCCAAAATATCCGTGACTTCACATAAATATACATGATGACAAACTGCAAGGTCAACCAGCTTCACTAGAAAGACCAGCATTCTGGACTGGTAACATCAGACATAATGGTTCACCAGCAAGACCAGAACAAGAGAATCACTAAACAGCATAAACCAGGATGGGTCTACAATAAATGTATAATTCAAACACTTAAATTCACTACAGAAATTCAGAATTTTTTCATACCTAAAGGAACCCTGTTCATGAATATGATCTGTATTTTTTTAATAATGACACACCCAACACATTTCTTTTAGGAGTTCTTTGATATGTTTTGGTTTATGTACATGCAGATCAATGTAAAAAAAAACAGCTAATACTTGAAAAAAAAAAGTACTTATCATCAGTGCAAATTATGTATGGGTGTATAGTAAATGTCAACCTTCTTTAATAGAGCTGTATTTTTATTATTTTCTGTCAGAAGGTGGCACTACAAAGCAAAGCAAAGCTTGTAGCTGTCAGAGCTGTCACTCACCTCATGTCCCGGATCAAAGAGACTTTAAGAGGTGGCATCGCACAGCTGGCGTCTGACTTTCTCCTCTCTGTCTCATGAATGATCCCTGAGACAAAACAGGGAAACATAATATGAAAAATATTAAACATATGACAGCTATTCAACACTTTCAATAACAGCACCGCTGAAATATAAACATAGGCTTATATGTGGTGTTTCTAATAAAAGCTGGAAACTTAAAATTGAAGGTTACTTTGCGTGACATTTCCTGTGAAATTGTACCCAACATTTCCTGTGAAATTGTACCCAACATCTCAAATGATAAATCTTTATTATATGCTTATTGTTGCAAATTGAACACAGTTTATTATGTATTTGTCTATAACTTGTTTTGATAAAAAAAAGGCTGGATTAGAGCGTAAAGCACTCATCAGACGAGCACTTTCAACAAGTTGGTATGATTCATTAGGGTCTTCATGAAATGTCTGGAACATATTTTGCTTAAAAACACTCAATGGCTGTGTAAACAAAACCCTTTTTGCCTCGTCAAAAACAGCTATGCTCACAGCAACCCGTTTTGGTGCATGTCTCTTTAAATGATAATGAGTTACAGCGCACCCCACCCCACTTCCCCACCCAAGATATACTGTGCACTGTAAACCTTTTTTTGAAACGCAAAAATGATTCCCATCTTAAAAGGCTGCTGCCTATGCGGGTAGCTCACTAGGTCAGAAAAGAAACAAACAAAAAATTCATGATTACCAGGAGGGGTGAGGCCAGCTGGAGTGGCATCCCTCTTCTCTTTGCTCTCCTGATAATGTAAGAGGTGTGACCACAAGGCAGATTTTCCCTGGCAAACACACAAACCAGAACCAGGGTCAAACAAATCACAAACACATCACAAGGGAAGCCAAGCAACCATGGCTTGCATGTTAGCATGCCCGTGTGTGGTTTCTGTACCTGCTTGACCTGCAAACCGTGACTCCAGATCCTTTCCAAGAGATCACACAAGCTGGCGATGAGCGTGTTCTCCTCCACACCCGTGATGCTGACATCCCCGTGGCCCAGCTCCACCGCCTCCCTGCCCATCTTCTCCACCAGCATACGTTTTGTCTAAGCCATGGATTAGAAGGGGGTTAGCTCCAGTTTACATCATAATCCTCACGGTGACCCTGTTTGTACCTGGTATGGACATCTATTTGATTCCATCGCTTTGCATTTGAAATAAAACACCTGACTCAGAAACATACAGCGTCTGTGTTACCACCCCTGACTAAATCTGAAAGCTGTAGCTTATCATCAGAAATCAGTATCAAATCAGTACAAACACACCTTATTTCTGCACTCTTTCAACAGTCCCTCAACAAATTTCCAGTTGGTTTGTGCGATGACTGATGGCGAGAGATTGGAGAGTTTGGGCTGGCGGAGGGTGGTGCCAAGGTTCCTGGCCTCCTGGATGTACTTCTGCAATGACAAAGCCACACAAAGTCACATGAGGTCAAGGAGAATTAACACAATGACAAACACTGATGGCTTGAAATCATGAATAGTTGCATTGTGATATTTGTATATTTTACAATCATTGTTTTTTTTTTTTTAAAAGAGCAAGAAATACTACCACCACAATATTTAAATGCTGCACAACAATAATAATATGATCTATATAACTGAAGTTTTATTTGCATTACAAGAAAAACTTTTTTTCAGAATGCAGTAAGCAACTGAAAAATTTGGTGTATGGGCAGGTTAAAAACACTTTACTTTTGTCAAGACACAAAATCGTTACGATTCTAAAAAAAAAGGCTTCTTTTTATCAATATAAATTGTTTTTTTTCTCGTGATTTTGTTTAATGACAATTGTTTGGTTAGATTCACCACAAGAAACTTTATTCACTGGGCAAAGAAAGGATAAAAACGCAGGAATTTTATTCTGAAAAAATTAATCAAAGGGACAAAAGCAGGACGCAACTGATGCTTATAGGGCTGCAGGTTCAGGATAGGAAGAGAACAGAGGGAAGATATTCACTGTCTTATCTCACATCTGATCTAACACATACCACATCCACCCTGACGGACTTCAGACAGGGCCTGAAAGACTGAGAGAACCAGTAATAGTCCAGAGCCAGCAGGAGCTGAAGCTCAGAGACCAGACAGTACTCCACATGCTGAGAGTGAGCGTGTGTAAGAGGAAAACAGGACAAGAAGATAAAAAAATAAACACAGGCAAAAAGAGAACACAAAACTAAAGAAACAGAGAAATCACGAGAACGGAAAGTAAAAGAACAGAAGACATTAAGACGGAAATATGTGAAGAACAAAGGAATAAAGAATAGATGCTATTCATACCTCTCTCTGGTCATTATCTAGATAGAGATGTTCAGCGTGTTGCTTCTGTCTATCCCTCCTCCTCCACTGTGCAGGAGCGCTGCGTTTCGCATATCTAACACACCACAACAACAGCATTACGTCATGAACTAAACACCACAAACATAGAAAAAACATTTCTAGCACCACAGAAACCCTTTATATTGTCATCACAGTCAGAAACAACAACAAAAAAGATTCATTCTCACTTGTTGCTGGTGGGTCCAGTAGAAAGCACATCGGACTGCAGCCGGGGGAAGAATCCATGCTCATACCGTCCCTGACCGATCTTCATATCCAGCAGGTGGGGGTGTAGAGCCGTGTGGTCGATCTTACGCAGTCTCATCTCAATGGCCTTTTCTAAAGCAAAAAAACCACACACCGGAAACACGTCTCACACACATTCCTGATGAATCACCTAAAACCCCATATGGTGTCAAAGAAATGATGTCATCGTCACGGTGAGAAGAAACCCACATCGTAGGAGGAGTGTGAGCGTGTGATGTGGTCGAATTGAAAAGACAGCTAAGCCGCTAACGTCCGTTTCACACCGGAGCGGGAGCAGCGCGTAGGGAGAGCGTTGGCAGAACGTGCCCATTGTCCTTTCACACCGGCAGCGTATGCATGCACCGTGCTGCCTGGGTACCACTGTGCAACAATGCGATTTCGCATGATGTTATTTTAAATACATCAATGAGCAAAATATTTTCCTGAACTTCATCAAAGCGCTTTTTAAGTAGATTGCACAACTATGATTTGTTATATCCACCTGTTTCATGCTCTTTTACATCCACATAGTACAAGTTTAAAATAAAAAGCCAACGTGCTTTGAAAGGATACGAAGTCAATAAAGGGTTAACTCACCATAGAAGAGAGTGACTGACTTGTGATGCTATCACTTTTCTCTCACACGCAATATAAGCATGATATAACATGTCTATGTAGTTTTATCTGTTTTTTCAGAAGGTTATGATGACAGTGGGGTTCAGACAGTACACTGACAGCGTAATGCGATCGTTCATTTGCAATATAAGCATAACATTTAAAGGGGTGCTGCAACGGTGTGTCATGCATTCTGACTTCTTTACAATGTTAAACGTGCTGTCTTCTCATGCTTAACATGGTCAACTTATCAAAAAACGAGTTGGGCGTATTACGTAGTATTTCTGTGCTCGATACACTCCCCCAGCGATCGTACAGGTTTCGGAAAGTTTTTTTCAAACATATAAAACTGTTTCGTAACAATATTTCTTAGTCCCTTATTGGACAATTCTCCAGAAAAAGCACGCGGCGAGGAGAGCTGGAGAAGGAGCATGCGCAGAGAGAGAGAGAGAGAGAGAGAGAGAGAGAGAGAGAGAGAGAGAGAGAGAGAGAGAGAGAGAGAGAGACAGAGAGAGAGAGAGAGAGAGAGAGAGAGAGAGAGAGAGAGAGAGAGAGAGAGAGAGCATACGTTTGCGAAGTTCAGGTGTTTGTTTGTTCACTGCATTTGGGTGATGAATGTTATATAAACGGTGGATATAACGCTGGATTTGGAGATCGTTTGAAACTGATATATGGAGCCGTCCCAGTGCTAAAAGATACCGGACATGAACCGCATGCGGTGAGTGAAACTAATGTCTGTGTTTTGTTGGCAATGGGTGCGCACGTGCTTTAGTTCAGCCATTAGTTTTAATGCATTGTCATAGTTTATTCATTATGAATGTGCCTTACATTGCCTATAATTGTGTTTTGTATTATAAAGAGTGAAGTGTACCGTAGTATAAATGTTAAAGAAAGTACAGATATTAGGGATTTTCAATCAAAAACAACCTTGAATTTAATTTATAGTTGTCTGTATTGTGTTTGCTACTTTCTATGTTTTTATTAAAGGGATAGTTCACCCAAAAATCTTCTGAAGAAAATGATATTTTGAAAAATGTTTGTAACCAAACGACGCTGGACCTCATTGATTTCCATTGTATACTCATTGTGTTCTCAAAATATCTTCTCTTGTGTTCTGCAAAAGAAAGAGTCATATACAGGTTTTGAACAAAATTAGGGTAAATAAAGGACGATGTAATTTTTGGGTGAACAATCCCTTTAATTTATATGTTAATTTTCTAAAGATGATATGGTGTTAGTGGTTGCTAGGATGTGGTGATTATTCTTTTCTGGTGTGCTGTATAATGACGAACTAAAGTCTCTAAATACTTCCTTTCACAAACATATTAACCAATCATAATTTAGCAGTTAATAGTAAATAACATTTCCATTAAAAGATCATTGATGGCTTCAGGCTCACGTTGCCTGTTTTCTTCTGTACGGCTAATGGAGGACATCTGAATGTGAAGCACTCAACACATAAACCCATAATGCATTGCAGGATGCAGAAAACATGATGATCATGAATACCTGGCGTGAACGGTATGATTTACCATGCTAATGCTTATAGATATCATTATTAATAAAGTGTTAGGAGGCAAGCAGATCAAGCTTCTCATAACATTAACAGTGTGTCTGAAAATAAAGGTCACGAATTTATAAAAAATTAAGTCACAATCAATGTGTGCTCAATATTTAAAGTTAGGTTCATGAAGAAACCAATATGACATTTGATAATGACCCTTGTGGCTTCATTAACATTCATTGAACTTCTAGAACATATGCCATTAACCTGACAATATACTATACATATTTGACACATATTTTAATGTAAATTTATCCCCCAAGTGAATTATTGCACTATAATTAAAATGTTGCCAATCGTGCCAATTAAGCTTTGCAGGCTTGACAATGTTCACAAACAGATAACTAACTTTTCCTGAGGACATTTTCTTTTTTACTATATATAGAGTCAAAAGGTAGTTTGTTTCTTTGGACCCTGCAGGCAATCCCTTGTCTTAAGTGACGAGCTGTCTCACCTGCTTCATCAATATTGGTGCATTTCTGGTACATGGAGGTACGCAGGGTGGGCGTCCTGACATTTAACATGCGGATCTTGTCAACACGGGAATCAAACACTCGCAGCGTGTGTTCTTTGTCCTCGTCGTCGTGGCACAGGATCTTGCTGTCGATGAAAGAGGCAAACATCTGTGTCTCCAGGAACCGAGAGAGGAACGGCAGGTAGGGTTCTGGCTGATCCGACAGGAAGGAGGCCTGCAGTGAGCAGAATTCATAAAGGGATGATGTGAAGCTGGTGTGAACAACATGGAAGCTATACAGTATTTGGAGTTTTGACATGCAAAACTTTTTGGACAGTCAACCCAGTTGAAAATCCAGTATTACCTTGTCAAAGTTCTGCATCTGGTCACGGTTGCTGAACCAGGACTCTTTATCTTGGCTGGGCTGGATGACAAAGACCTCGTAGTCAGCGAACATCTGGGTGAAGCGATTGGCGAAGACCTCCCGGACACGAATGTTCAACTGATACATCCTGAACTCTTGTTCACCACACTGCACTTTAGTGTCCTTATTAGTGCTCGCGTCTTCCTTCACATCCAACTGCCAAACATACAGAAGAAAAACACACCGTATATAAAGAAGCACTGCAGTGAATTATGAACTAAAATAACTTAGAGACGGTCCTCACTGCAAAACACAAGATCCAGGCGGCGGGGTTGGATATAGATCCAACTCCTCCCACTTTATATACTTAGCCGCAATTTGGAGAGTTAGGTTGCAACCCATGGTCGCCAACGTCACCCTAAACCTAAATGTAATAAAATATGTTATTAAAAGTACCCTTACCCAAACCCATATGCTAAACCTGAATATGTTTTTAAAAATACGTTAATAAATAAAGTTTGTCTTCAGCAAGATAATAAAAAATATGTTAATGAATAAAGTTTGTCTTCAGCAAGTTTGTTTTTCCATCAAAAGAATAACTTTAGTTACGACTCAATGCGGAAATGGTAGAGCAACAACAGGAGTATGACGTGTGTTGTGGCAAAACTGCTGCAGAAATCTGTCGACCAATCAAGACACAGTGGGAGGAGACTGGATCCAGTGTCGACCAATCACAATGCAATGGGAGGAGACTGGATCCAACCTTGCCCCCTGGATCTCGCATTCTGCAGTGAGGAGCTACTGGAAACATTAGCGAAGCTTTACTTCAGTCATGTGCACAACATATTAAAAAAAGGCAATAAATCTAATCAGCCGTGACTGTGACATTTTCATTGCCCCGCCCACTTTGAAATCTCATTAAAATCTCATCTCAAAACAAACTCTACATTGCTGTAGTATAAAAAATGTAACCAACAAACAAGCTCTTTAGAAGTCAACAAATAAAAACACAAAAAACTGAAATACAATATTAATCATATGGCTATATGATATATGATATTAGTAAAAAGGAAAAACAAAAGTTAGTTATAAATAAAAACTTATTAAAAAAAATCTTAAATTCCAATGTCAGACAACAAAATTTGACAATCGCACAGGAAGGAGTTAACAGAGGATAGAGAGAATGTCTGGCAGCAAATACCAGCACACAGCTTTTAGAGCTGATCTCCGAGTTATCTACATCACCATGGTAACAAGAGTGCTGGGTCAGGAAGTGGACAAATCTGCTTTGACTTTTAGGGCTCCTTCCCAAGAGAATCTAACTTTACAGTGTGTGTAGCAATGCTGAGCATGAAAAGCATCAAGTATGCCAGCCCAGTATGATGGAAATAAAACTAGTCCAGACTTAAGGATGTGTTGAGTTGAGTCATGGCATTAAAGCAGAGTTAAACAAAGAAACCTTTTCTAGTCTTCTCATGAAGAAGCAATAATAGGCATAAAGAGTCAATCGCTGGTCTTTAGAGAGAATGTGAACTTAAGCTGCTCATTGTCAGAATGCAAGACTTCAGCCTGCTGTGAATCAGAACATCTTGTCTTTAGTCTTTATAATTCACTCATTCTTTTATATTGCCCACACAGTAATTATCACTACTGCCCACACTGTACAGATCTGCTGCTCACAAAGCAGCTGCCATCACTTCTGAAGTAAGTTCAATTCGAAAAGGAAATGACTGAATAAACAGCTAATCCTCAAAGAAACAATGAAGCGAAAAACCTTCAGTCTGTAAAAAAGAAAGAAACGTCGTAACAATGGAAGTCCTGCAGAGACAGAGGATCAGTCACATTATAACAGGTTGTATTTTATGGTATGTTTAATTTCATACTTCACATAAAAAACAGTTCTGTTGGCTAGTATTGACTCACCTTCTCCAGACTGACTCCAGTCCTCTTGACCAGCGCTTGAAGGCGAGCTATGGTTTGGTTTTCTCTCAGCAGGAAAGAGTTGAGCGGCGAGCCCGCCAGGTTGCCGTTGCGTTTGTCAGAAACCACGTCAGCCGAGCGAAAGCTCCTGAGCTTGGTGTGGACCTCGCTGCATTGTGGGTTTGCCTCTGGAGACAGTCCAAACGCCAACAGAACCTCTGAGATCTCCTGGATGAACTCCAGCTTGTTGGGAAACTGAGGCAGGTCCTCCGGTAGCTCGATGAAGTGGTTGTCAATATCGACAAAACACAAGTTGGCCTGAGGAAAACAAATTTCAACAGTCATTGAAGCATTGATCTGTGTGTGGATGTGAAGGAGAAATTTCCCAAAGAGAACTTTTTAAATAGATTATGTGGACGCAGCGTTAATATATGTAGACTACTGGTTCTGTCCACTAGAGGGCTTTGCACAATCCAGTAAATGTATAGATTGCCGATTTATATGGTACTTTTTATGGTGTTTTCATTTTTAAATTTAATAACCCTAGTCAGTGGTCTTTATTAACTTTCATTACCTGGTAGAGTCATCGGGATATTTTTAAAATTCACCTTTTGTGTTTTGCAGAATAAAGAGACACAGGGTTGGAACGGCATAGTGAGTGAACGACAACAGAATTTGTAGAAGCAAATCAAAGGTTAATTTCACCATAAAAGCCTTTTAAATATATGCTTTACCTCATATCAGAGAATTTTATGACAACATGCTATTATAAAGATCACGAAAGATAACACGGCTGCACAATAATGTACGAGTTAAAAGTTATTTTGCTCAAAAATGTAATCGCAATGAAAAAAACGCAGTTATTATGTCAGTTAATAATTTATTTATTTATTTTTACAACCAATGAATACATTGCACGCTGTCATTCATACACTCCAGCACAAAAATAAACAATTTCTGATGTTTGTTGCTTGCTGTTAACACATTAACATTACGACGATTGTTTATTAATCGTGGGAGGCAGAAATATGTATAGAAATATGTATCGTGATTAAATTACAGTTAATTGTGCAGCGCTGAGATAACCCGTCAATAAGCCAAGTGACAGAATTTCCACCAT
This sequence comes from Triplophysa rosa, assembly GCF_024868665.1. Classification (NCBI taxonomy): domain Eukaryota; kingdom Metazoa; phylum Chordata; class Actinopteri; order Cypriniformes; family Nemacheilidae; genus Triplophysa; species Triplophysa rosa. The sequence goes on from NC_079890.1 coordinate 33,131,744, forward strand.
AAAAGCATTTACAAATATTCTTTCAGTCAGATCATCCTCTCAAATAAATCAGATCAGTAATATAAAATGACCCTTAATAATAAATCTTGCCGTGATGTGGATATTTAAGAATGTGAGTCCACTGATTTCCGAATGTCTAGCTTCTCTTTTAACAGCTACCAGAGACACATATGAGGCCATTGCACCCATCATCTATAAGGTTTAAGAAGCACCACTCTTAGGAAAAAGTACATGAATCATCTCTGCTCATGAATACATCCTGCACTCAATGGGTCCGTTGTGTAGGGGAGCGAGAGTGTGTCACGCACCTCTTGGGGAAGTTCCAGCTTGGTGCGGTCATCCTGGCCGTTGGAGTGTAAACCCATTAGGTAGGGCACAGGAGCGTCCAGGAAGTGAAGCAGGGATGCGGGGAGGATCGGCACGTACACATGCTGCCATTGGAAGGGGAACATTAAGGCTGTGATGCTCTCCGCCACCGTCATCAGCCGCTGGTAATCTGCTCAGAAAATGACAGACACGTTCACAAAAGCCAATGTGAGAGCAGGATGATGCATGTCGGTTTTACCAGACAATGACGCCGGTTGAAATAATCAACTCCAAACTGACTGGCTGGCCTATTACTAGTGATCAGTATTTATGACTGACATTTTTGATATAATTATATTTACTGCATTTTATTCTGTATAGCTGGTCGTGGGAGGAAACTAGGAAACCAGACTAGACTTTATGCCTGTACCCAAGACTTTAAGGCCATGAAAGACTGAAAGTAAGAGCTCTGGCATTTTAAACCATGTAACGGTCCACGAATAAAAAACATAATATCTCAGATTTAATTCAAGTATCACTCTGCACACAGACAGACAGCCGGTACTCTGCAAGGCTTTTTTGTGAGAATGTCCTTGATATTCTAACGTTCCTGATATTCATGATACGATGAATGATTCCTAAGAGCCTGATGCACAATGCACTCTCATGAATGCCTTTAAAATGACACGATATCATGTTTCAAAAGGAAAAGGCTGACCTCTATTTTAAAATACACAAAACGCAGTAAAAATGGCCAATCTTCAGGTTAAGGTCTCCACCCTGCAGCCCCAAAGGACCACGTACTGTATGTCCAAGAGACAAGAATACTTCCAGTCTCTAAACACCCTCAGCAATAACAACAGCCGTATTCACACAAACACACACACCCTCTTCGTCCTCACAGTACAGTATCTACAGTTACACATTCATATATAGAACATATTAGAAACAAACAAATAATTCACCCAAAAATGAAAATTCTTTCATCATTTGCTCACCCTCATGATATTCCAATCCCTCTTCTGCAGAACACCAAAGAAGATATTTTGAAGAACACTGGTAACCAAACATTGACTTCCATTGTACGGACACAAAACCACTAAGACATTTCTCAAAATATCTTGTTTTGTGTTGCACAGAAGAAAGATTCATACAAAGGATCTGAATGACATAAGGGTAAATAAGTGACGACTGAATTTTTATTTTCAGGTGAACTACCCCTTTAACATATCTTAAACACACACTTTCTCTCATCGCATTCAACAGATGAACCATTACATACCATATATGCTGTATATGAAGAGTTTGGTTCCAAAATGAGATAACTCCGTTTTAAAAAACATTATAAAAATAAATGCTATTATGTTATCATGTTTTTACTGTGTTTTATTGTGTTAGTTAGCTGTTTTTTTTGTTATTATGGCTTAAATCAAAACAAACCAACTGCAGTTTGATTGATACTAATTGGAATGCACAATAAATCACCATGATTTACACCATGAAGTTATCTCATTTTGGAAGCAAACTCTTCATATATACTTATATATTTAACACACAAAAATGATGTGCATATTTATAGAAAGAGCAATTACGTATAGAACTTGAAGGATGCAAACCAAAAGATACACGCGTTATATTTTTTAACACTTGAATGCGCACACATACAGTATGTACCACAGTATAAACAGTACCGAAAGCTCTACAGGGTGGCACATTTCTATTGCTGTACTGTATATTCCATCATGCCGCCCAGCCCTGTGAGCCAGAGATCTATATACAGAGATAATAAGTAACTGACAAACGTCCATTGATCCGACAGCAGGTGCCCATCTCAAGGATTCACGTACACGGGAACAGGCCAGGACATTTGTCCATTAGCTATGAATGTGCCTACTATTTATAGAACAGCGTAGGCTCTCTCATTTTAAAGAGATCATGCCCGCTGCGTGTGCGTGCAGCTACGTCTATTGAAAAATCCCCTTCAGTGTCCACAAACATTATGCTACAACCGTGAGGCTTCTGGCTGAGAAAAGGATGATGTCATTTCCAGCCAATCATATTTATGCTGCATCACTGCCATCCTCGTTATCTGGAGGAGGGGTTGCTAGGCAACACCACAAACGCATCCACCCAGCCCCCTGACGTTTTGTAGTTACCCCCTGTAATTTGCCCTTCCTTGTTGATGTAATTGATCTAATCACCACATCTGCCACTGAATCGCGAAACAATTTCCCAACGTCCCTGTAAATTTAATCTAAAACGCTCTGCTGAGGATCTCCGGTGCGAAACAAAGCATTATGTTAAATCAAACAACACTCGTGTAAAACACTTATTTACACATTTCAAACCAGACAAAAATAAAAAAGAGCCAGCCTGAGAATACAAAACGTATTAACACACACAAAAAAACAAAATATTTCTCATTTAAACGACTTTAAGATTAGTAGTTAATGATACAATTATTTCTTATGAACGCTCTGCAGAAAGCTGTGAGTTTAATTCGCAGTGTGCCAGGTGGCTGTGGGCAAAGTGTGGCCTGTGAGTTTGCGAACGAGAGAGAACAAAGCAATGGCATGAGCTCACACCAACACAGAGATGAGGAGAGAGTGTGAAAAGAGAGAGAGAGCTTGTCGCAGTACACTGCAACCTAACCGCCTGCTTATCCTCTGACTAAACCCAGCCTGTACTGAACTGAAAAAGCACAAACGCAAGAAAAGTGCTGAAATCGACGTTTGCGTGGCGCAAACAGAGACATGTGTTGTGTTGGGTGTAGATTTGCCGTATAAAATAGCGCTAATGTGAAAATAAGAGCATGTTTGCTAGCTGTTTAAGACGGTTTCATAGGACGCACACGACTGCCCGAAGTTAACCTCCGGACTATGTTTGTTGATCTGTCAGGCTAGTGGCTAATAATATAACCATATATATTTGATTTCATTTATATTAATATTCATTTATATTCATATTTTATTGTATAATAAGGGTACTGTATAGTCGTGGCCAAAAGTATCGGCAGTTTTGCAAAGTTTCTGCTTAAGGTGTTCTTTCACATTGTTTAAAGATTATTATGCAAAGTGATCCGATGCATTTTAAATAAGTGCAAAAAGAAAACCTGTGGTCAACCCTCAAAAAGTGAGTGGACAAGCAAAAGCCCAAAAATTGTGATCATCTCAGAGCACTAATAAGGCAAGAAAGGTTTGCCATCAGTCAGGATTTGACCCAGAAGCTAATATCCAGCATGCCAGAGTGAATTGCAGAGGTTATGAAAAACAAGGCCCAACACTGTAAATATTGACTCTTTGCATATATTATGTTTTTGCCAATAACCGGCTTTAAAATTTAAGATATTCTAATTTAAGATTTCCAGTATACCATAGGCACATATGGAAAAATAATCTACAAATACAGCAGCAGCAAACTTTGCAAAACACAAAATTGATGTCACTGCCAATACTTTTGGACACGACTGTATTAAATAAACTTTGATAAATGGGTCATGTAACTTTGCCGCATTTAAGTTTAGCCGAATAACTTTTCTTCTACCAGTAACCCAAATAATACTGGCAAGACATACTTTTAACTTGCTAGCTAATATAATTTACTTGTTATTTCTTAGCTTGTTATCAAAAATAATCTACAGGGACTGTATTCTTTGCAGATTTGTACCGAAAGTTAAGTTTGGGCCACAAAAGCTTGCATGCGCACGCAGTAACGTTTGTTTATGTTGCTGCTTTGAAACCGTCTATAGTGAATGTTACAGATGCTAACAAATTTAAGAACTCTGCAAGCAAAAAGTAACTCTAGTATAAGTTAAAAAAAATGCTAATCTCTTGCATTAAAGTTCTCACTGATAGATTAGGGGATGGCTATTCTTTAAAGGGATAGTTCGGCCAAAAAAGAAAATTCAGTCACTTTACTCACCCTCAGATTGTTCCAAACCTGGATAAATTTCTTTGTTCTGCTGAAAACAAAGGAAGATATTTGAAAGAATGTCAGTAACCATTCGATCTGTTTGGTTACTGACATTATACCATATATCTTCCTTTGTGTTCAGCAGAATACAGGTTTGGAACAACCTGAGGGGGAGTAAACGATGACAGAATTTTCATTTTTGGGTGAACTATAGTATTTGTAGATAAGTCATGGTAACCACAAAAAACAACATGAGCATACAAGAAAAATGATTAAGGTCTCATGTTGCCAGAGATTTCTGACACACTGTAGTTTATTCAGGCTCAGAAGTGCCCACCTAAACAGGAAGGAGCCCACTGGCTACATACAGCAACCAATCACAGTTTATTTTATGTGATGTTAGGGGCTGCTAAAACATCAGATATAAATCTCAGAGCACAGGGGAGTATACTAAGGCATCAATGTTCAGTCCAGTTTCCTCCTGCCTGCTGCTAGAAGCTTTAACTGGTTAATCTGTCTGGAAAAGGCGTCTTTCTTCATTCACAGCCATTTAAATGCAGCAACAATGTGCGTCATAAACTAGATATTTTATTATCTTGTAGCAGATATTTTTCAAGAGCCCACATTGTGTTTGAAGGGCTCTTAAAAGCATAGAGTTTAGACGCCCGCCACATCATAAGCTCATGATAATTGCAAATGAAGGACTTGGGACTGTGCCACCAGCCAATCAGGAGAGGACATATTTTTCTTTGGACTTAATGAGTCACATGATATTTACAGCTTGGGTTATTGGATAAAAACGTATATCTGCAGGTCATATTTGTGTGCAATATGCATCAGACAGTCTGTCTGAACCAAACAATAGTTTTCTGAGAAAATAGTTCACCATTATTTACAGAATTATTTACATTATTTATAGTGCAGAACACTACTGAAGAAACTTTGAAGAATGTTGGTAACCAAACAGCATTGGCCCCCATTGACTTCCATTGTATGGAAGCAAAACTACTCATACGTTTCTCAAAATATCTTCTTTTGTGATCCACAGAGGAAAGTAAGTCATAAAGGTTTTGAATAAGAAAGTCATAAAGGTTTTGAATGACATGAGGGTGAATAAAGACGACTGCAAAGCACCACAGAAGAATTTCTGAAAACTACTCACGTTGCGAGTACAGAAGGATCTGGATCTCAAGAAGCGCACAGGTGAAGAGCTGCAGGACATTCTCCAACCCCAGCAGCTCAAACACTTCCTGTATGTGAAAGTCAAAGAGGGGCAGCTCGGCCGTGCTGGGCCTCTGACACAAAATCGATCCATATACGCCCGAGAACTTCAGGGAACGCCCGGCGGGCGGCAGTGGGACCTCGTAGAGGATGTTGTAGACGTAGCTCTCCAGCGGGAGGGGCGGGGGCTGGGCCGAGGTAACGGCCTGGTGCAGCTGTTCCAGAACCTTTCGGCAGGCATGGGCGAAGGCCATCGGCGTGATCAGACAGATGCACTTGGACACGTAGAGCGTGTCACGACTGATGTCGTACGAGTTGAAGCGTTGTAACCTGGAGAGGGAGGGGGTGGGGTGCAGCTGCGGATGGGCAGGTCGGGGGTCATCGGGGCTGTGAGGCGTGGGGGGCGCGTGCAGGATGTCGTACTGTTCTGCGTTGTGCATGTGATAAAGCGTCTGCATGGCACTGCAGATCTGCTTGCTGGTCACCGCCTCGAAGAAAGTGAGGGCGAACCCATAGGTGCGTGAGCCGTCCTCCCGCGTAATGATGAAGGAGTGGAACTGAGGCTCGCGCATGTCTGCCTGAGTGCGGAAGGACAGGCCCTTTGGCATACAGAGCTGCAGAAAGAGAGGACAATACACGTTGTTAAAAATGAAAAGGATACTCAATTTCAAGTAAGCCTCATTTGATCTGATCCAAACCTCAGGGTAAGGATAAGGATAGCCGATAATTCTTTAACATTGGAAGCCGATAACCGATATATTGGAAGATATACAGTATCTAAATATTACTACAAAATTCCCTAAGACTGAAACAAAAGGCAAAATGTGGACAACTGCTTTTATTTGAAAACATTCACTGCAGAAAACAAGGTAACCATTTGTTCCCTTTTCGCCCTGAAAATCATGTACAAAGCCTACTTTACACTTTTCTGGTATATATTTTTTAAATAAACAAATTACAGATGTTCAAAATATTACAAATATTTTTTTTAGGGATGCACGATAAATTATCAGCCATATTGTTATACGTTATTTTTAATGTTGGCCGATAATTTGTGGTGCATCCCTAAAAAGAAAAATATTTGTCATAAGGAATTGTAAAACTCATGCTTGTCAAGTGTAAATTACTTTAGAAATGTAAATAAAATTGCATCCTATTTGCATCACTCACCATGCCCACAGCATCCTGGTCGAAGGGATTCCACTCCACATTGTCGGGATAGTGCGCTAGAACTTTGGATTTAAAAGTTCTCCGCAGTGGACTCTGCTCAAAATTCTCACCTGACATAAGTAAAGAGAGAAAATAAAAAAGACATTCAGAACTGGTCAACTTTTTTCAACAGTAGCCAGACAGGTCTCGCAAAATTACAAATGAATCAATACATTGATGTAAATTGTCATCATAGTCAAAGAACGCATTCTAGTTTTGCCAGGAAAGTGACTGCAGAAAACATTCAAAACCAGAAATTAAACCCAGTCGGAGTGCTGGAACAGCTAAAGCAGTAAAGTTTGGAGAAAGACGTGACTCAAAATCATTTCAAAGTGAAGTTACAGCACAGTACAGCTCACACAGAAAACCCTGGTTCACCAAGCAGTGATTGTCAAACAGATTGAAGTGCTGACAGGTTGCTTCTGCGATGCGAGAAGAGGACAGAAAGTGATCCCGCTGTACCCTAGTGCACAGCCAACTCACACACGAGCAAACAGCAGTGCTGTGAAAGAAGTGCGTGTAAAGGTTAAAGGTCAGAGGACACAAGCGGAGCTGTGATTGACTGTGATGCAAACAGCGGTTGACTGCAGCGGTGGAGAGCTGTGGAGGGGGGGATTACCTTCGCTTGCACTCGCCAACTGTCCTCTGGCACCATCTCTGAATTTAGTAGCCTGTATATACTGGCATAAAGCTACATAACAGATAAAACAACAAGACAAATAATAATCTTTAATCACAGAGAACATCTTCATCTTCCTCCAAAGATTGAATTCACCGTGCAAATTGTTTTCTTCAGAGGTTGTGCTTGCTGTCACACACTTTACACACAGTGTGTTGAAACAACATGGGGTAAATTGCTGGTTGGGTGTGTGAGTATGCATGTATGTCACAGGTATTTTTCGCTGTTAAAGTAAAACCTGGATCACGTAAACCTCTTCATCTTGACAGGGTTGAAAACATAACTGATCAGTTAATGTGATATAACATAAAACCACTGAAATGGGACAATGAACATGAATTCATTATTTTGTGGGGGGTTCAAATGACAGCAAAGCTGTGACGCTATTACAAACTTAGGGTAAAAAATACTTTGGAAAGATAGCAGCCAGCAATATTTACAAAGAAGGCCTATTAGTAAAATCTGTTGACCTGAGCAATCCTTGTTGCATTACACACTAATAGTTACTTATAAGACCCTGTTTGGTTCAGTCCCAAAGATACTGGGATCTAAATATTGCTGAATTGTACTCATTTTCACCATTAAAATGATATTAACTACAGCATCATCATGTTCGGGACTAAAATTCCTGATTCATGCCATGTCCTGTCCAGTCACACTAGTATAATGTTATATTATAAGGGCCGTCAACATTTATTCGATGGATTTATTCGTTGGTTCATCTGCCTTGTTGATTCTCTGCCAGCATCTCACATGATTCATTTCTCTCAAGAGAATAACAATACAGAGGTCATGAGAGGATGAGTCACGCCAGTAAAACTCCCCAAACAAATCACTCATCATTTTGTCAGTATCACACAAGCTTTAGATATTATGAACTGCAAACATCAATGCGGTCAAGCACTTGAGTTAAAAACAAACACATAGAAGCTGAGAAATTCAGCAATGGGAGTCAAAGAGACTAGACTCAATTTACAAGAGAGGAAAAGCCCCTTTTAACTCTGTAATATAGACACAGTGAGTAGTTGATGTCTGGTAATGTAGAAGAATGTGTAAAAATGTTGTAGGCGCTTATAATAATAAACATACATTTGTAACTAGACATGCGAGGGTTAAAAAACAGGCAAAGCGGCCTTAAAGGCAGGATGGGTGATCCTGTCCAGAAACATTTTTTGACACGGTGGTTGGAAATCTCTTTACATTCCTGATAGCAATCAAGAAGTATAGTCGTCAAATAATATTTTTATAATTATGAAAGGCGTAGGACCAAAAAACGTTCGCCCAATCAAAACGTTCTGGCCGAACGCTGTGACTGGGCATGTGTACATTTTCAGCCAACATATTTTGCACCCTGTTCACGCAGACATCATACGTCATCAGCGCGCTCACGTCCGCTGTGTCAATAGGAGAATGGCGGACAATCAGCAACAATTAAACTTAAATCTCTAAGTAAATCTACAAAACGAAAGTCAGTTTTTGAAAAAGCAGTGACTAAAAAACGTCTGGATCATGAAAGAGGAAAAACTCGAATTAACATCGGTTCAGCTTTTACACGTTGGAGACAGCTCTGGCAGGCCAAGGGTCTGATATCATGGTTGCTCTCTTTCTTTTGGACAGGTATGTACATGCTTCGAGAAGAATTTAATGGATTTAGTTTGTAATTCGTTACGTGGATTTACAAAATACATTCATGTGTTTGGAGGAGGCGTGGCATTGTACGGCGAATCGCATAGAGGGTGGCCTATAATTTTAGTGCTAGCAGGCTAAAGTTAGCACTTTTCCAAATCAACCACCCCACCTTTAAGTAATGACGTTTTCACTGAGAATCTAAGAAAAAACTTTATGCTGATCTTTTTTCCTCAACTGGTAAGATGTTGTTGTTTCTAAGAAGGTTAGTACCTTAATAAGCAAACAAAAAACCACATACATCTACTGTAGTGCAAATAAACAATTTAATTCACTGTACACTACAGTTCTGTGAATCTGAAACATTATTTAATAAAAAGGATGTGCATCTCCGCTGAATAACTGGAATTCAGTTGATCATTGATGTGACACAGTGTTGGGTCTTGCATACAGAGAGAGAGAGTGAAGTCTACATCTATGTGTAAGTAAAGAAAGAGACACAAAGCAAATGAAATCCAGTGAGAGACGAGTTACAGATGGTAGATGATGTTTTCCTGTGAAAGCGGACTTCTAAAGCAAATATCCAAACAGCTGCAAGGAGCAATCACGTATTAAGTCCCTGTGCACATATATCTTAAAAGTTCACTAAACCCAAAATAAAGCCACTGCCACGTCTCTCCAATCTACTAATCCACTGCCTTAAAAATGCACCCACTTTACTCACAAATTAACAGACATTAAAATTACATTATTTGTATATCTATTCTTGCATGTTTCAGTTTGTGCAGCAATACATACACAATGAAAGGTCATGAATGTGTATATATACACTCCTGTGCTGTTTGCATGTGCATCTTTAAACAGCAAAGATCTGATTTATCCGAGTCTTTTAATGGCATCACAAATTTAGCTCATATCAACATTTCACATCAGTGTCTATATTAACAGCACCGTTTACACTGTCCGCGTGATCAGCAGCTCTGCGTCTCAGAAGCAGCACCAAGAGACACACTTTTGTTGCACGTCGCATGCGTCCAAAAGTGTGACATTAAAAATACACTATGAGCATTTAGCAACAAAAGCTTTTGCAATATAGGCGCTTATGAAGTGCCATCATTCAACAGTAAAAAAAAGATCCTGATCCAATCCTTTAATTTACTTTCAATACATTCATAAGTCAATCATATTGTAAATTAAGGCTAATATTAGAGGAAAAATGTACTGTAAAGAACAAAAAAAGTGGTACGAAAGCTCAGCAGGGGTTGCATTAAAGGTCTAATGTGTAATTTTTTGGAGAATCTATTGACAGAAATGCAATATAACATACATAAATATGTTTTCAGAGGTGTATAAAGACCATGTTGCCCAGTTACAGTCATAGCAAATGACTTGTCACTATCTTTTCAATGCAAAAGCAAGCTTAAAAATGATTCAATAAAGACGCACCAAGAATCCTTAACAACTTCCCCCAAAACTCCTTTATCATGCTAGATTAATGACCAACCGGGGGAGGAGTCTGAGGAGCTCAAAGAAGCACTCTTTCATAGTGATGTCATTGAGAAACAGCTCAGAGAGGGGTGCATGGGAAACTCCTGGGGGATAGTGTTTAAATTTCTATGTGTGTGTGTGTGTGTGTGTGTGTGTGTGTGTGTGTGTGTGTGTGTGTGTGTGACGAGCCCAGCTGCCTGTCCTCAGTGTACCAAGGGCCTAATAGTGCACCCAGGCCGAGAGCCAGCCAATCACATCGCTCTGCCAGCAGGGCCTCTCATGCATATGCTAATGAAGTCTTCACCATGCGCTCAGTCATTGGGAATAAAAGAAGGTTTTGTCAGAAAGTTTGCTGCATTTATGAACTACTGCTGATATGCATTACCAATAAGAACAGTGGATGAGAGAGATAATTGTATAAAGTGATTAATAACAGGTAATCTGTGAAATGTTACTTCTTAGAAGAAGGTTTCATAGTCCACACCAGAAGGCATAGTGGCTCTCTAATGGTAAAGGTTTAGGTCATGTCATTTTCTCGATTAAGCATGCAGTAGTACACACTCAGTCCACAAGCACTTTCTCAAAGGTGCTAAAGTGCTTCCTGTTTCAGTGCCCCTGTAAAGACTTGTAAAGACCGTGTTATGACGATGTGTATGTATGCAGGAGGCAGCTAACTTCAGGGTTCCCACACCATGTATTATATTCATAGAGAATCTCCTATGATTAAGATTGTCAAGCTTGGGAATCAAATGTTTAATGCTGCACTTTTTCAGTTAAAAATAAACAAAAAGCAGTTATTAAGCAAGTACATTTAAACATAAGCATTTAAATGGTCTTGCAACAGCAGGGCTCTAGACTGCGACCAAAATGCTCGCAAATGCGATCGTTTTTTTATAACTTGCGCGGTCAAATTTCACAGGGTCGCATTGGTGCGAGTGCGTAAAACGAATTTTTGCCTCGCCAAAGATTTACTCGAACATTTAATGTGATTTATGGGTGGCGAATGACGCGCTTGTGATAAAGTGCAGGAAAGAGCGAGCAGAGAGCTCGTGCACTCCCTCTGTCTCCAAACTAAAGTGTGTGTTTGACTTCATTCGGTGTTGCGCAGACCGGTCGGCATAAAAGCACCGCAGGACAGACTGACTCCATATGCTTTTAAAACACTCTCACGGAACATTGATGTCATATTCCGATCGTTGTGCGCAGTGCTTAATGAAGTCGAACACGTTGGTTTCTGAACTGTCTCTCTCCTTCAAGGTCGGTAGACAGAATCCATGTTTCACATGGAGAATATTTTTACCTATATTACATATCTTCCCTGACAAGTGTTCCGCACATGCAGCTGACATAAAGGAAAACTCCTGTCCAGTGAGCTGAAGTGTTTTGCTTTTTAACTTCTATATTTTGCGATGTCCTAACATACTATTGCAATGTCCGCTAATGTCCGATTCGCGACGTAATGACTCATTTGAACCGATTCATTTTGTTGAAACAACTCATATGTCAAACACTGAACTCACGAGACTCACTGATTGAAACCCATCAAATCAGTCACTCAAAACACATCAGAACACGATTTCATAATAAATTTTAGTTTGATATAATTTAACTTCAACCTAAGCAAGGAAAAGTATGTAACACAAACTGCAATTTTACGTTTCACACATAGATAGTGATATAGGAGAAAAAGTTACGGATTGCAGCTATAAATTCTCTGGTTATTTTTTCTACAACATGTAGCTCTTCTAAGCCTACACTGTCCAATGTTTCTAACACTGACAGGAAGTATGATGATGTTCTGTTCTCAGATCAGGAATGCTTTCCCTTCTTGAACCATAAGGGTCATGCATGTGTTGACCAGCGCTTCCATGACCTTTAAGTGGAGTAGATATGCTTTACCTTCATACTTTCTTGGATGGTTGTGACTAGTTCTTCTACGGTTCACTATAACAAAAATCACTTTACGAGCAAAAAAAAACCCTGGAATGATTCGATTACAAAGTGTCCTCAGGGCCACTATGACTGTAAAATAAGAAACGTTAAACTAATTAGCACGTTCAACCATCGGGAGGAAATGTGACTGACGCGTAAAAAATGTAATTATTTACTGCTGAGTAACTCAAGCGGACTTAATAAAAAAGATCCAGAATCACACCTAACTACAAACTATTTAGAAAACTTTCCATTTCCAAAAACTGCCTGAAGGAAATAAATAATAGTGCTGTAAAAACCATAGTGGACACAATGTTATTTAGTCACAAACCCTTAAAGAAAAGAGGCTTTAGATTTCAGAATTTTGATTTATTTGATTTCTCAGATCTGCAAGTTATCAGCGTAACACCACAAACTAATGAACTGCAACACATGAAATTTGAACATGAAGATTTTTTATTTTGTTTATAGATTTTTTCATTTAGTTCTTCCGTTCATATTAAGCATGTATAACCACATGTTTCCCAGAATACAAAATAAGTACATTTTGCCTCCAATTCAAAAAAGGTTTACACACCCCAGCTCTTAATGCATTGTGCTGCCTTTTTGAGCATCAGCATTTTTCCTTTTCTTTTTTCTAAGATTGTGTGCTTTTTTGCTTTAAGATATATTGTGGAAAACTAATGTTGTTTAAAATAAAATGCAGAGGAAAACCAAGTCCTCTGTTTGGTGATCCCTTTACTGATCAGGTGAGTACCTTATCAGTATTCCAAAGTATTCTAAAGTATTTAGATTAAGTTACAGAATTTGTGTAATCTAAGGAAATACGTTACAAATTACTTTTTAAAGCATGTATTTTGTAATCTGTAGTGAAATACATTTTTTTAAGTAACCTTCCTAGCCCTGGTGACAGACATGAAGATGGAGAACACAACTTTTTCCTAACATATAACAATATGTATTTATTTACTTGGTGTATATTTTAAATAAACCCTATATTCACAAAATAACCACTCTGTAGGGGTTAAAATTGTAACATTGTTGCGATTACATCCCAGGATAGCCTACTCTGAGCTATGCTGGGAACATTCAGATTCAGAAATTTTTTAATAAAGCTAAAAAGTATGTTTTTAGAAGTTTTTAAAGTTTTGGAAAGTTTTATAACCTACATACATAACATGAAAATATTTAACAATTTATTGGTTTTTAATTTCAACTGTTGGAATCACCATTTGCCACTGCAGATGAAGAATGAGCAAGATCTGGTTAACTCCTAAACATCACATTCAGTAGTTGACCAATTAGTTTTCTTGAATTTAGCAAATCCTCAAAAAAGATCTGTCAAATCTGTTAAAAAAAAGCTTTGAATCAGCAAAATTGAAAACAATGTTTATTACAAAGATTTTATGTTCGACATAACCAACCAAAATGTGACAACAGCACTGACCCAATAGGGCAAGTGAAAGTTTCTAGCCAGAAATCCTCCCACGCTCTAGCTGGCCGTCTTTATTTTTAAGATATTTCTTCCTACTCCATGTCAAAATCTGGGTCTGCCCCTGTACAGTATGTGAATCCAGTTTTACAAACGTGGTTTTAGTGTGCAGTGTTCTATATGCAAATACAATGGCTTAAAACTTATAATGTTTCCTTCTTTGGTAACCTACAATAAACATCTGCTTTGCTTACACTCGAAAAGAACTTCAGCTTGTTTATCCATATTGGCCAACATAATCATTCCATCTAAAAGAAACATTTCTTCTGTTTTGTCCTGAATTGTCCTGATGAGGGAGGAAACCATATCAAGTTCATTAAAAAATACTTCTTTTAAACTTGCCCAAGATCTAAACTCGCTGACCCACATTCAACGGTCTAATAGATGTTTTCCATTACAGCTAAATCAGGCTCAAGCTTCAGGCCCAGCAGAAAAATTCAAGGAATGACAATGGCTCTCCTTTTCATTCTCTTTGCCAACAGATATGCTAAAGCTTCAGAAACGCACAGAATTCATCGCCAGTGGGAAGCATTTATCGTAAAGGGTCACAGGGTCGCAGCTAGAAGTCACAGAGCAGGACAAAATTATAAGGGTGTGGCCTACACCTAATACACCCAGTGTGTACACCCAATTGGTCAGCCGCTCTCATCACAAAGCCTGGTTGTCTCCTTATTTCATGGAACGCAAGAGTTTACATCAGTTCAGTTCAGTTTATTCAGTCTACACAATTATAAAACACACAACATCAATTTAAAATAATAAAAAAATTAAAAACACAGACTCAACCCTTGACATTCCCAAAGGCTACACAAAGGAGATGTACCTTCACATGACTCTTGAAGGAACTTAAAGTTGGGGCAAGTCTAATATGGGATGGTAGACTGTTCCATCTCTTAGGTGCTGCAACTGCAAAAGCCCTGTAACCCCTTCGCTCGTACTTTGTCCTCGGCACACATAAAACCCCTCGATCTGAGGCCCTTCAAGACCTGAGTGGCTTGTATACCTGCAGGAGCTCAGATAGATCGGGAGGGGCTAGTCCATTTAGGCCCTTGTAAACATAAACTAAAAGTTTAAAATCTATTCTGTCTTGGACTGGCAACCAGCCCAAGGAAGCCAAAATAGAGGAAATATGGTCATACTTGCGGGTCCCTGTCAAGAGTCTGGCTGCAGCATTTTGAACTAGTTGCAGCCGATTTAATGTTATTTGACATATGCCCACATTCAGAGAATTACAGTAGTCAAGTCTAGAGAACACAAAAGCATTAATCAGCTTCTCCAGATCTTTGAAAGATAGAAATTATTTGACCTTAGTAGGGGTGTGACGAGACACTTATCCCACGAGACAAGACAAGACACGAGACTGGGTTCACGAGAATGAGACGAGATTTATAGACTTTTTTAAAGAAATCCTCAATGATGAAATATATAGGGAAAATAGTCTTTTATTCATATTTTAAATTCAACTTGTTCTTTATGAAACACATTAAACTTCTATTTTAAGTAATAATAGCATGCAGTAATAAACCATATGTAAACATTGCAAAATGTTTTGTCACAAACTCAAATGACACAAAAATTTATTAGCAAAAAAATTCACAAAATGTATGCTTTGTTTTCTTAACAGCGTGTCTTTTAGTAAATAGCTGTGGTCGTTTTCTCTATATGACTTTGCATAGCGCTCATGTTAGCAGAGGTGGCGATCATTTCACACGGTCAATCCTCCTTCCTCCACTGACTGAACCCTCAAAGCCTTCAGAGAAACAGTTAAAACTACATAAACACCTTGGGCCTCATTTATCAATCTAATGTAGAAATGAGCGCAGATCCGTGCACAGAAATCATCTTACGACAGGGTTCACATGTGATTCATCAAACATTCGTATGTAATTAATTAATTAATGTGTTAATGTAAAAACGAATGTAGATATAAATTACTGATCATTTTTGTGGCGCAGTGAAATGTGTATTAATTGTGTAAATGTGTTTTATACAACTTTTAACTTTTTTCATTTAGGTGAAGAGAAAATGGTCGGAGATGGATGCATGTTTCTAAACGGGGTGCTGCTTATCTTGCATTTCAGGTTGCTTAAATCAAGCACCACAGTTTTATGTTTGCTTCATTTATTTTTTTCTCTTTCAGATTTGTCAGAGGCAAGAACCAAAACAGCGGTCTTCTGCCCCCACAAACTGGCCTGGAGCCTGCCACACAAAGCCAGGCAATCTCGAGCTGTGACCCAGTGCGCGTCTTCCACCCCCAAGTGAACATCGCACAATAAAAAAACATTAAATCATGCTTTTGTTTTCATTAGAATGCATATTTGTCAAACAAAGAAGCTATCGTCTTGCAAATGTAAACTAACCCATTGCTTGTAAATATATTGATTAGGCCTATTGTAGTTTTTTTAAATGTTTTACTTTAACTGTGCATTTAATTGTCGTAAATGATCTTAGAAGTAGCCTAAAATTTCATTAAAGTTTTGTACACCAAAGCACCAGTTAACCTTATAATTTTAAACATTTAAATGATCATATACTGTAATTAGGCTAGAAAAGAAAATATTTTACTTATGTAATGAAAATAAGAAATCGCATTGGAATCTAATTTTACATTACTAAACGAAAAAACTTAATCTACGTATCTTTCTATTTGTCATTATTCCTTATCAGTTATCAAAAGGGTAAATCATATACGTACCTTCACCCTATCTCAAAGCTTGCATACACGAGCTGAGACCTGTCGTGAGATTTGATCGTAGCAACCGCTCACGTCCATATTGATAAATACCAAGTTTTGCGTGGAAACGATCGTACGCCCAGTTTTCGGTCGTACGCTCGTTTCATAAATGAGGCCCATTATGTTTTATGCATACATTGCACATTTGTAAGAGACAGATTATCCATTTTTGAAGAGGTTTTCCTGTGAATGTATTTAAAATAACGTAATGTGAACTTGCAATTGCTATACTGTACTTGTGGTACAGCTAGCTCAACTGCTGTTCAGCCGCGGGCTCCCAAAGCGCTGCTGGCAGTGAGAACCGTCTTAAACACTAGTGCTTACGTGTGAGGCGCTGCAGACGCGCGCGAACGTTGAAAGTAACCCGTCCATCTAACACGTGTTTACATAGAAAAATGGTGGGAAAGTAGCATTGCGGGATGGAAAATCATGCTGTCTATGAATGGCCGGGTTGATCACTGTAGCTCACAGCACGCACATACTTTGTGCAGTTATTAGCGTGTTCTAGAACATACTTTGTGCAGTTATTAGCGTGTTCTAGTGATGGGCGATATACCGGTTCATACCGAATACCGGTGTGTATTTTTGTTATGATATGAATTTTTAATATACCGCATTACCGGTGTATGTCGCTTAAACAACGTGCGGAACGCGGCAAAGCGCGACACTGTTTCAGTGGGGTCCCTTTTTACTGCACTTTGCACTGTGACCGACCATTCACACAGAATGCGTCTTTCTATGTCGCGGCACTACTTTATCATAATTTTTTTATATAAACATGCGCTAAACGGAGGCGTTTCGATGTTTGCGTGCGTCTCGCGCTTGAGAGGTGACGTTACATATTTCTTTCCCGTCGCAATGCTGTTCAGCCGTCGCAATGCTGTTCAGCCGCGCACCTCGCGGCTGAACAGCAGCACAAGTGTAGCAATTGCAAATTCTTATTACGTTATATTAAATATACTCACGAACAAACATTTAAAAAAAACGCTCGTGTTCCCCTCATATCTGCTTAATATAAGCATATAATATGAAGTGTTTTTAGTTTGAACTGTTTCTCTATGTGCTATGATGAGAAATAAGGGTCAGTAAGGAGGATTGACAGCGTGATGCGATCGCTTTCCTCTTACATATCTAATTTAAGCCTTTGTTTCATGATTAAAAAATATGATTTCAGAAAACCATGAAGCCATTGTGACTATGTAAAACACAACAGACATCACATGCACGTTTTAATGGTAAATTGTTACTTTTTTTTTTCAACTATTCAACTACTAATTTTTGGGTGGATGCTCCTAACTCTTGAGGTTGGGAGCACCAGTGCTTCCAAGGAAAAAAGTTAATTTCGAGCCCAGTTCTCTATTTATTTGCTTAAATATTATGTATGCAAGTTACCTTCGCATGCTATTCAGTTGTTAAAGAAGTCTAAACTTTCCAGTTATTATAGGGGATATCACTGTCACCATGACGGTATGAAAGGGCATTTCAAGTCAATCAACAGCACTATTTCCTCTCTCAATCAGTAGAAAATGTGGTAAAAAAAATACCACCATGTACCGGGAAACCGGTATAAATCTGGAAAACACCGTTATATTAATTTTTGGTCATACCGCCCAGCACTAGCATGTTCTTTACAGTAATAAAAACAGGTCGCACCACAACAAAAAATGTGCACTCATACAAATGCTCCCAAATATATTTGAGGTTGCACAGGTTAAATTTAGGGAGCATTTGCGACTAAAATGGTCACAATTTCGAGCCAAGCACTCCATCATGCCAATTGCGTAAGGAAATTGTGTTATCGCGAGAACCAACTGATCTTGTCACACCCCTAGAACTTAGCCAATAGTCTTAGATAAAAGAAATCAGATTCACAAATGAATTTATCTGTTTGTCAAACTTCATAGTATTATGCAGCAATACCCCTAAATTTCGAACCACTGGCTTACAAAGAAGGGGTCAGCTCATCTAAAAAAAAGGAAAGTCGCGCATGGCAGGCCCTCCAAACCAAATAAGTTCAGTTTTGCTTGCATTAAAATTAAGAAAGTTACTTGACAACCAGGCTTTAACCTCATTTAAGCAGGTCATAAGTAAGTCCAGCGTAATTTCGTTATTTTTCAACACGGGCAAATAAATTTGAGCGTCGTCTGCAAACTAAAGAAGTGGAAAGAAATCCCAGGTTTGCGAAAGATTGACCCTAGTGGTAGCAAATATAAAGCAAATAACATAGGAGCAAGTATGGATCCTTAAGGAACACCACACGTCAATGGAGCAGACAAGAAAAAAGTCTGGCCTAGATTAACAGAAAAGCTTTGACAGAAAAGATCTTAACCAATTTAGAGCAGTACCTTGAATGCCTGCTACTTTCTCAAGGCGTGAAACAAGGATCACATGGTCAATTGTCATTCAAAACCCATCAAACAGACCTGATGAAGAGATGCTTTATAGCTAATATGATGGATCAACAACACAATGCATAAAGCTGCAGTCACGTGTTACAGCACATCCCTTCAAACATAAACAACAGACTTATAAGGACAGCAAAAGAAGCTTAAAGGCGCTGTTTATAATCACATGGAGAAATCAAATAAAAAATCAACAGATTACTTGTTTGTACAAGGATGCTTGAAGCAGAACATTCAGAACTGTATACAGCTGACCAGCGTAAACAAAGCAGCTATGGTGTTCTGAAATACCCGTGGAAAAGCAAATAATCAGACCTCTAGAGGTTGCAAACAGACCTTTCCTTCCTGGATCAGGACTACAAATACAATCATTTCAGAAAATCTGCAACCAATGCAACCTAATCACAGTCAATGAGGATTAGGGATGCTCCGATCGATCGGCCGCAGATCGGTATCGGCCGATAATCACATTTTATGACTCGATCGGTACTCACTAACTTAGCCGATCTCACGAATCGATCGCAATTTGATGATGTCACTGCGTGATGACGTCCAGAATGCATGAGGACGTAAATGATTTGGCGCCGCAGTCATGTCATCGCCTGTGTGGAACTATCAAGACGTTTCGTGAAACAATGAAAAATGTGCAATTTACCGTGTGTGTTCTAAAGAAATCTCACGTGGAGGAGCATTGTCCAAAGCGTTTAATACGACGAACCTGATTCGGCACTGAAGAACGAGTCACCGCCAAACCTATGCCGAATACGAAAAACTGGCAACTGCAAAGGCAACGGTCACTCAGCCATCCATTACAGACACATTTAAGTTTTTGTTCACAGGTGTAATGTGAATGAGGTGTGGCCTACTAGTCCACCAGAAGGTCAATGGTGCCTGCCTCTGCTTTTGAGGGGTGTTAAACAGCGTTATTGCTGAAGGTAGAAAAGACCTTCGATAGCGCTCACTGTTGCACCGGGGTGAAAATTACTCCTAAATTCAACAAGCGTGTTATGAAGAGGGTGAGAGGTGTTGTCCATGATGGTCGAAATAGCATCTGGAAACTGTACATTGTAAGAAACAATAGGTTAAACCTGTAAATAACACATCTGTACACTCTTTTAAAAATATTATGTTGTTTTTTGTCACTGTTTGTATATAGTGCATTATTGTTTTTATTTAATTCTCATTTTTTCTATCTTGATGTATATTTGCACTAGGTTTGCACCATGTGTACACTTTCTTCTGCACTATGCTCCTGTCGCCAAGTCAAATTCCTTGTGTGTGTAAACACACTTGGTAATAAAGCTCCTTCTGATTCTTCCGATTCTGAAAGTTTGAACGTCATTCTTGTTTCAGCAACAACCTCCAGCGGAACCAGATCCTCTCCAATGACAGACCTTGCCTTCTTGATGAGTGTAGGGGAGAGGCTTCGGTATTGCTTTTGTATGATTATCATTGTATGAATTCAAACGAATTAGCCACCTCTTAAAATAATTACGAATTTCCATGAGAGGAGGTCAGTGGAGGAGAATTTCAGACCAAAAGATTTGCGCAGGCAAGGCTACCCACCGCAAAAACACAAAAATAGAACCAGAAACTGTCTAGTCATTTGTAGCAGCCGCTAAGGACAAAACTTTGGATTTACAAGACTTTGAGCTTTGTTGCATCGGCCACTTTACAACACAGGGAAAGACAAAAACATCAGCGATATCAAAGGCATCTGCGATATCAGAAGACATCTGCGATATC
Source organism: Triplophysa rosa (assembly GCF_024868665.1). Lineage (NCBI taxonomy): Eukaryota > Metazoa > Chordata > Actinopteri > Cypriniformes > Nemacheilidae > Triplophysa > Triplophysa rosa. The sequence goes on from NC_079890.1 coordinate 33,152,491, forward strand.
AGAAGGATCATCATCAGGACGCATCATTATAAGTCCGGGATGCTCGTGAGTGAAGCGGGTGCATTAAGCGCATCATTCTGCGTCCGCAATGCGCATGAGCGAGTCTGTTCCACTCTGCATTGGAGGCTTTTATACGGTGATAGTTGTGTCCAATAAACTGAGATAGTAGATTTTACTCAAGTACATTTTTTAAGTATCTGTACTTTAGAGAATACATTGTAAAGCACATATCATACTCCAGTACTAGTGTTGTCAAAAGTACCTGTACTTCGGGTCCAAGTTGGTACCTAAAAATAAAAAAGTTGTCGGTACCTAATTTTCATAAGACCCGGTAGCACCGACGTAACGTTACCGGGTCAACCGGGTACTGATGCTCTGTCTGACAGGTTGTCAGTCGGAAACTTTTCATAGACGCAATAAGACGTGATGAGCAGATAAGCGCGGCTCCGATCCACAAGAGATGCGCACAGAAATACTTCAGATTCAAGTCATATCACGAAGAAAACGAACAGTTTTGTGGTGAAAGGAGGAAACATCCGGATTTAATTAACAATTCAAGCGGTAAGTTTCAAATTCTGTTCGCGTTTGCATTATGAATGTTGTAGCATAATATGTTAAGTTAAAGGTTACGTCAAAATAAACGTCCATGTTTGCATGTTAATTTGTTAGCGCTAATCCAATCAAGTTTCCTTATTAACCATTTAATGCTTTTATAACTGTAATGGGGTAAAATAAATGGGACAGGGTGGGGTTTACAGTACCTATTTTATTTAGGCCTATCTGAAATATACGTGCTAGAAAACTAGCAGCATACTAACTGTATGACTAGCAATGTGTATGTCTTAGAGTTATCCATCCATTAGGTTTAAAAAGCCACATTTAAACTAAAGAAAAATATATCTGTTGCATTTATTATTTTAATATACAGTTACCTTAATGTAAGTAATCTTGTGTAAATGCAGTATAAAAACTGAGGTTTGTTTTAAAATTGCATATGCATGTTTGTTCAGTCAGTTGACTTACTGAAGTTTATTCTATTTGTCTTATACAGCAGCAGACTGAGCAGGATGTTCATCAGCATGAAAGACCCCAGTGAGCACCGTTTCAGCAACAATTAACTTGTATACTTCATGTATGCAAAATGGCATTGCTTTCTATACATTTATATTAACAATGAGCTTTATTAATAAAATTGTGTTTCAATTAGCATGTACTGGTGTTTTGCTTTGGTACCGAAAATGGTACAGAGAACCGTGGAATTTTACTGGTATTGGTACCGACTACTGAAATTTTGGTACCGTGACAACACTATCCAGTACAATTTATAAATACATTTTTATATGTTTTTTACCTTTAATACAGTACTTAATTACATTTAAAAAATCCTACTTTTAAAAGTAAAAATACTTATATAAAAGAAAGTGGTAGATTTTAATGTACTGAAGGATTAAAAGGTTAAAAACAACATTTATTTATGAAATGTAGTGGAGTAAAAAGTATGATGTGCTTTATAATGTAGGGAAGTATTTTTTGTCCAAAGTAAAAACACAGATAAAGAACAGATATTTTAAAATGTACTTGAAAGTAAAAATGCTTAAGTACTATCCACCTCTGGCAAGATAAAAGATAAAAATATATGCAATTCTACGTTGATCAAGAAAAACAGTGCTAGTATCAGATCAGGATCGGTATCGGCTGATACTCAGAATTCAGGTATCGGATCGGCAAAGGAAAAAGTGGTATCAGTACATCCCTTAGGATATTTACAGTAAGTCGCTTTTATTAAAATGCCAGATAAAAACATTACTGGTGTGCATTTTGAGACGAAACAATGCCACGGACATATTTTAAGATATGGCAGGGCCAGGGCAATTTATTTTCAGTAAAGACAGTCTGGGACTAGCCCTAAGCCTTGTCTGTGAAACCGGGCATAGATGTTTCAGCACAGTACAAAGAAAATCCCTACAGAGAATGAGCGCATTAGAAACACGCATCAGATCTGACTGTGCAACAAAGAAAAAAACTTGACCAACTCGTTTCCTCTGAAAACTGTATGTTAGCAGTTTCTTTCCCCAACTAACTAGGCCAAGAGACACAAGAGCTTTGGGCTGTAGTTTTAAAACACAAAGCTAAAATTGCTCTCGTGTCAAACGTTTGAAACAAATGTGATTGGTTGGATAAATTGATGACTTTTTCTACTCTCCTGTGAAATCTATGACCCTTTTGTCTGAAGAGTCCCATGTGGAGCAGGAGCACACTAAATCCATCAGGCTTGCCCTCAAGAGACATGTCACGATGGACACCAGTTACATTCACTACAGTTTCACTGTAACCCTTTATCTCAAGGTTCGGTCCATGAGACGTACATAACAATCACCACTTCACAACACAAGACACATCTGGAAATCTCTGGGAAATTCAGCAAACAAAACTAACCCAATGACTGATTCACAGTGTTTCCCCTTTCACACGCCATCTAAAACACCGCAACTTACAGATCAGCACAAACATCAGTGGCAACACAATTCTTATGAAATTAAACACGGGGAGATTTATAAAATTAAAAAATGTGCTTTTCCACAAAGAACTCTGAACATTTGAGGAAAACACCAACTCTGATTGCAGTGCAAGTGCAAATCTAACACGAAGTACACAAGAAGCCCTAAACCACAGGAAACCTGCACTCTCACTAAACAAGACGTCATGTGCTCGTCCTACAGGCGAGAAAACGCTGTAAATAGGCTACCTTGTTGACTTGAAAATAAACGCTTTATGGACTTTTTAGTTTTAAAATGAACAATGACCTTATGTTCCTTAGAGTGTTTAAATGCTATAAGGAACTGACCAGATTTTATTCATCTGCTGGTCAAAGCATTCTAAAGAGAGAAAATGATCAATAATTTACTGTTAAACATTGTTTGCCTGCAGTACATTTATAATAGAGATGATATAGCTGGTTATGAACATTTAGATAAGGTCAACACAATTATAAATGATGTATGCATGCAGCTTGATGATGATGAAAATCTTTTTGAGAAACATTGTACAAAAGTGATTGACAAGCTTATACTGCTTTACATAATATACTATAGTACAGTGTGTGTGTGTGTGTGTGTGCGTGTACTATAGTATATGTAAAGCAGTATAAGCTTGTCGATCACTTTTGTACAATGTTTCTCAAAAAGATTTCATTGTTTTTTTTTGTCTATATTTTTTCACTTTTTGTATATAGTGCATTATTGTTTTTATTTCATTCTCATTTTTTCTATATTAATATAATATTTATTATATATGTATATATACATACATACATACATACATACATATAAATATACATTTATATATACATAATAAATACAATATATATTTAACTACAGAATATAATATATCATTGGGTCTGTACTTGTGAATAGTGTCATTTTTATTACACAAATACAGTGTATGTTATATTGTGTAACAAATATAAAACATGCTTGTCTTCTGTTGTTGTTGCACCCATTGGATTCTATTCGTATGTTTTTGTATTAAAAAAAACGTTGTTTATTGTTTATATTATTCGTCTATATTTCCAGATCCTTTCCTTCTAAGAATGGACAAGACATCTAGTAAGATTAACTCTCAATCTCTCAGCACTCCCAAATGCATTTATAGTGTCAACCCATAATAAAATCCGAATTATTTACTAAATCTCAACAATTGACTGGTGTGCAGAATCGTAAACTTGTCCTACATTTTGATTTTTTTCCCCGATATTTTTTCCGCTCACTATTTAGTACAGCCTGTGGATTATTATAAACACATTACTAAAATATTTGAGGTAAAATACACAATAAAAGCACACGGTTTTGTCGAAATTGATGTCCTTAAAGCATTTTAGGTTTATGTTCGGGTCTTACCGGACAGCTCGTCTGGTTCTAAACCGCTCTCGGTATCCAGACCGCAGATCACCAAATAATCCGCGAACCGACAGGAGCTGGAGCTGAATCCGGTGCTCATTTTGAGACGGCTCCGCTTGTGCTCTTCTCTTCGCGGGTCTAACGGAGCGCATAGTAAGAGCTCTCCGGGTCAGACTTCGCAGCCATTGCAGATGCAACGAAGGCAGTAGCCAAGAGCGCAATGTGGGCCTCCGCTACAGCTGTTCACGGCTGCCTCCGTCCTCAACGGCCTCTGGTACGCATGCGCGGTGCTCCTCTCAAAATAACGTTATGCGCTTCCGTCCGTCTGTTCAGGCGCATCATTGTGCGTGCATAGATTTTATTCTAGTTTTTTTTACAGCCTAATTACAAAAAAAAACTTAACTCGTCATAAACCAAACAGAATTAATCACGGATGTTCACAGATAGATCAATATTACAAAACAACATATATTATTATGCAGTTAATAATAATAATAATAATTAATGAAATAAATAATAAAAAATTTCTAATATATTGTAATTTACAAATAATATACAATTATTTAAATAATTAAATTAAAATCAAATGACACTGCAACATCATCGGATTAAGCTGTTAGATCGGACGCGATAATCGATTCCTGAACCGGGAAAATGTGTTTTAATTCAGGCATGAAATCATCAACAAATAATTAATTTAGAGTAATGGAGAGGATCAGAGATTACGTATTTCTGTAGGCTAACCTGGAAGTAAGTGCCGCGCTGGTTCCCTCGATCGAAAAAGCATTTTCCCCATCGACTTTTGGAAGATCGCAAAAATCAAGCTCCGTGATTAACAAAGTTTATGATGTTTACAAGTTTTGTCTATCAAGATCATCTTTACAAATTAACACAACATTTGTTACGTTTGAAGTCGAAATACAATAAGTAAAACATGAACACGATGCTATAAACAGACTACATTTAAGGTCGCTCGATATCAACTTCACCACCACCAAGCCTCCGACAACTTTTTCAAACTTTATTAAAAATGTGTTCCCTGGTAAGTAATTACTCCGTGAATGAATCCGCATCTACGTTTTAAGAGATGTGTGCCCATGTTGCATTATTTGTGAGCTTTGTATGCGCGATGACGTCTAACGTCCCCACCAAAGGAAGTAGCCGCTATTAGCAACTTGTTAGCAACCGCCGCTTTTAAGACACAATAAGGCTTTAAAAAATCAAAAGCGGGTTATATGGTGTGTTTTATGTCATAGAATAAAACGTGAAAATATTTAGAGTTATTGTTTACCACAGACCTTATTTCGGGCGATTTACCAAAAACCTATTCAAAAAACCCATAAACTTCAGAGCGATGGAACCGGAAGTTCTAAAATGCTAACTCGCTTTCTGGTTTTGCATACAAAAATACGTCATCTCTGAGCCTCCCTATTGTAGTAGGTGCCATTTAAACTATTTGCCTCAATAAACTCTAGCGGCATTTCAATGTTATACGATGCTGCACTCTGGCGGTGTATTAAAGAATCGCACAAGACAAAGGTTTACAGTAAACAGTATAAAACACTTTTTTTGAAAGATATTTAAAAAAATAGCACAAGCACAAATATTAGGCAAAGATTTCTCACATAGATGTTTGTTTCTGGACAATTTTTTGTTAGTTTTAAATTGTTTTTTTAAATCACTCAAAACACATTTCTGTGCAAAAAGTTTATAAAATTATTCTTATGTAAACTGTAGCATTCAACTCCATATATGGTTACTGAATAAATCTCTAAGTTTAGTACGTTTATTAAATCGTTTTTGTTTCTTAGTTATAAATTCGTTAATGTCTATTATACTTTTACAATCATCAGCACCAGCCACCTTAGAAATTACTTAGTGATTCTTAACAAACATCTGAATATTTAAAGTCAATTGTAATCAATGAAATAAGAACAGGAAAATGTTAAATAAGTATTTATTTATTTATTCAATAAATATTTTAATTTTACACTTCTCAAGAAGTTGGACAGACATCAATGAATATCTTTTAAAATGCAGGACACGTTTTTCAATTAAATGTAATACTGTAATCAGTCATTTTAATCTATGGATCAGAGACATCCCTGTAAAAATATGATTAAAAAATTAAGGTATTAAGTACAATTTAGAAATGGAAAAAAATGACAGTCAGATTATTTCTATTTATAATTTTAACCAATAAAGTTTACTAAACCCTATAACTGTTGCAGAACAAGAACTCTGTTAAGTCTCATCTTTCCTCTAGGTCCATGTTATATTACAGTCACTACAGGAACATTTTGAGATGACAAACTGAATGTTGGGTGTGACATAATAAAAACAGCAGATAAAAATGAATCCAACATGCGAGAATAAATTCAGTCATGTAATAAGACTCGCTTTCAAGTATACAAAGAGTACAGATAGCTGTATTTTAAGTATTATGTAAGACTGATCATTTTAAGACTGATTTGTTTTCCTCATTGCCAGACTTAACTGCAAAAGGCAGCTTTCCACAATGTACACATTTCCACTAAGCTGCATCGATTAAACAGACATATTCCATTTACAATCCATCACAGTAGTTTGGCTCGACAAGGTCCAGGAAATCATCCAAATCTAAAATATTGAACATTAATACTTCCCTCTGTTTTGTGGCTAAAATTAAAATGATAAATGAAACATTATATCTAGTATGAGTCCACTCAAACTATGAACTATTTCAATGAAAGAAGCTCATAATGATTTGGCATTTAGACCATTTCTAAAGGTTGCATCCAAGTTTAAAGAGGATATTTTTACTTAGACCAGGTGGCCAGTAGAGTTTGCTGTCATTGTTAAGTGTATAAAACGCTACAATGTCCATGAATTAATTGCATTTATAGAACCTATAATAAAGGCAAAACAAATCTAGACAGATGCAATATACAGTCTTGATCTGTAATACTACTGTGGCATCATCCAACTGTATCACTAATGGGAAAAAAATGAACTCCGTACCAAGAGAGAAGCACTACCACCTACAGTAAGCAGCAGTACACAGGGCACTGAGAGGGCATGAGATTGCTACTGCATTTTATCTTTAGTTTTATCTTAGAATTAAGATTAAAATCAAAAGCAGTAAACCCAACCCTCAAAACGTTTCTGATGCACATAATACCCCAATTCTCAAACAAATGTGAATATTAAAGTGGGTTCAGTGGCACATTCAGTAACTTCAAAGGAAGGGAAAGATTTCCAGTGCATCAGAATTGTTTAAAATAGCATATCTGTTGTTTGGAAAATTATTGGGAAGTTTAAAACATTGAAGAAATTGACGAAGATCAAGATATTGATATTATTGAAGATGTTGCTTAACCGTGGAGGGAGTTAGCGGAGACAGAATTTTCATCCCATTAAAGTAGCAGAGAAACAATGGAAGGCCAGTCTGTCACTCACAGTCCGTGACTGCTCATCATATGAAGACATGAGGGTGTGTTGTACATGCATAAACGAAGAAAACTAAAAGAGACCATTAGAGGATCACTATAATTCCTGAGCTGAATCAAGTAGAGCTGGAGAAGTCTACTCAAGCTTCTGCTGAAGTTTCTTTTGAAAACAGACAGGCAGGATTGAGACGACAGCCAAAGCCCCCAACACAATGAGAGAGTTCCAGGAAACCGCCTCTCCAGCTGTGGTCAGTTTGTACAGCGTCGTCCCTGCATTTATTGCCACAAATGATGGAGGGGCCACTCCTACAAAAGAATGGAGAACAGTCACTAGTTGGGGATTTAAAGTGTGTTTACTGTTTTAAAAACATTTGCCAAACATCACGAAATCTAGTGAAAATGATCTTGATCACTGATACTGCATATCTTACCAAGAAAGGTTCCCAGAAAGAAGACACCTAAAGGCACGTCAATGACTGGTGAAGTGATGTTGATGAACCAGTTTGGAAGGAAAGGAGTAATTCTCAAAAAAATGATGTAATTTATGAGGTGCTCTCTGTGCTTGTCTACCTAAAATGAACAACAACCGCTCAACATCGGGACCATTCAATTGACACTATGAATAAATATAAAGGCTACTGATATAAAGGTCTTACCTGTTGTGACCATTTCTGAGCTCTCTCTGTGAGGTACTTGTAGACCATTGGTCTCCCAACTAAATAAGACAGCATATAGCAAAAGGATGCTCCGAGCCCTGAACACTGTAAAGCATGAAACACACATAGTACAGGACAACTATTTACTGATGTAACAAATATCTAAGGGACTAGTGGAAAAAGCTTTACACAAACGAAGCACAATGACGGATACTTTATACATAAATTTGCATATAAACAAAAAACTTACCAGACAGACCAGGAAGAGAGCTAGAGGAAAGGGATACAGATAACCAGAAAGTATACTGAGGAATATGGAGCCTGGGATGGCAAACGTCTGAAGGCTGAACAAGGGTTAGTTAAGGTATTCAGAGCACAATGAATGTAGCTAACCATATTTCATTATCCAATTCAATGATTCATATATTTTTACTATGGGTTTTTTTGTCCTCATTATTTTTGGCCCAATATATTTCCACATTCCTCTTTTAATAACACTTTAACTACCTAACCAGAAAATCAAGATTTGGTAGTCGTGACTCAAAGGATACAAGATATATGTAGTAAAGTACGCTAACAGTACTTGAGTGTAATACGTGTCTTTGTATTTGGACAGTACTGTGCCCAACGCTTTGGCATCATCCATGTCCTTAGGAATTTTGATCTTTTCCTTCTCATCTCTGCAAGACATCAGAAAAACATCTATTACAACTATAAAGCACGGTAAACTACAGTCTGAAATGAAAAAGAAAGACTTACTCGTTCAGTTCGGGGAAATTACGGAACACCAGATACATAACACAAGCAGCACAGGCAAAGATAGTGATGAGGGTGAGGATTGACATTCGCGCAGAGGCTCCTCCAGGGGATTGGGTTCCTTAGAGAGCGATTTGAAAAAAAAAAGAAAACAATTGTGCGCAACCTCCCAAACCGCGTATACCTCTTATATCATCTGTGCAATGCATTGCATATTTTTGCATCATTTGATAACAATCCTCAGGGAAATTCAGGCCTTTGAGAGGTCTGCTGTGATATAAAAAATATATGTGGTAGTGTCACATTGTCTTAAAGGAGCAGTGTGTCCTTTCTGTACCCACAGTTTGCAGATTCTTGATATTTTTACTTTAACAACTACAAATTGTTGTTGTAAGGGTAAGAGAAAAAAATAGTTGCTCACACTGGGGTGTTTGAGACAGCCATAGAAATTGCTATATGGTTATTGGGATGTTCTTTGTTATTGTTTGCTGGTCCAAATAAAAAAGATCACACCAAGATTACATTTTTATTCAACACTATCACTATATAATATAACACTGTGTATTTTGATAAAGCAAATACATATATTTGAATTAATATGCACTGATGAATTGTTCTCCACAAAACTAGTCATGTGTATTCTCCATAGACTGTATAAAACAGGGTTTTCTCACGGTAAATATGGGAAAATTAAGATTTCATGGGGACTTTAACGCTGAAAAACATAAACGCAACGCTTTTCTCGTGACGTCAGGGGGTTTTAAAAATGACGAGTCACTTCACACTTTACATGATGATGAAACAGTTAGTTAACGTTAGTGTTAATTAATAAAAAATAAAAAAAGAGATTGTTAGTGTATGAGTAATGTGTGAACAGATATCAGAACTACATTACACAATATTCCCTAAACTACAACATTTGCTGTATCTGAATATGACTAAACTAATAATAGTAACGTTACTTGAAGTTGCTCTTATTCCAGTGGTCATGTTAGACATTCAAGTATCTTTCAAGAGTTTTAATAATTGACACAGTGTGTCCGGAAAACCTTTCATCGCCAAGATGAAAATTGAATATCAATAATTTCCTGCTCCTCGACTTTCAAGCTCTAGCCGTCACATTTTCCTATTCCGACCAACGAGACAACTCATAAATGACTTATTTATCAAACAATTAAACTCCGAATAATCGGGGAACGTTGATGAAATAAATATGTGAACTTTGTTACACTCCGCAAGCGAGATTAGGGCATACAACTCTGAATTACCTTTGAGCGTTTGACTTTCTTTTGAGGGCCTCGGTTCCTCACCCACCAGAGGACTGGCTTCAGTCTCGCGGTTTCCGCTCCTCTTCTTGGTCATTGTGCTGTGATTCAACAAAAGAAAGAAATGAAGGGAGATCTCAGAGAGTGCCTGAGATCCTGTAGCAGTTAAAAGCTCAACGCAACCTTTTAACCGGCTATCTCCACCTCCCGTCAAGACAAAATACCGGTGACCTGTGACTGTATTTTCTTCTTCCTTAGTGGCGTTCAGCGCACATGGAAGAGAAAAGGTCTTTAGTGCCACCTAGAGTTGAGATCAAGACGGTACATTCTAAAATGCAGGACCAAACATCCAAGAGTCCATGGCTGGTGTGTGTCTACCACATTCAGAAATAAAATACTTTTGATCTCTCTGTTACTTCTACCATTTCAGATTTTGTGACACTTGATTGAGAGCAACATATTTTCTTCTTCTTATTATTAAACGTGTCATTTAGAAATACAGTAAAACAGCCGTTTCAGTCCTACTCCCCACACCACAACAAGTCTTTGTAAATGGATGGATGGAACATTATTCAGACTGCTCTTAGGTATAGATATATTTTATATCTATTTAAACTAACAGCAGTATATATGCACAGAAAAAATGGTAACCACTTTATGTAAGAATGTCATGTAGATACCACCTCCCTGGGTCCAATAATTAAGGCACATGGGTTCTCATACCATTTTTATGCAGATGACACGCAGCTTTATTTCTCTTTTCAGCCAGATGACCCCACCATCTCTGCCCGTGTCTCTGCCTGCCTTCTGGACATCTCTTCTTGGATGAAAGAGCATCACCTACAACTCAACCTCTCCAAGACAGAACTCCTGGTTATACTGGCCCAGCCATCAATTGAACACCACCTTACCATTCAGCTCGGATCCTCAACTATAACACCCACCAAGTCTGCGAGGAACCTTGGGGTGATGTTCGATGACCAGCTAAAATTCACTTCCCACATCGCAGCAACCTCTCGAACTTGCAGGTATGTGCCCTACAACATCAGGAAAATCAGGCCGTTCCTGTCAGAGCATGCCTCTCAGCTGCTAGTCCAAGCTCTGGTCATATCAAGACTGGACTACTGCAATTCTCTACTGGCCGGCCTTCCAACCAATGCAGTCAAGCCCTTGCAAATGATCCAGAATGCAGCTGCATGTCTAGTTTTCAATCAGCCTAAAAGAACCTATGTAACACCCCTACTGATTTCACTTCACTGGCTGCCAACTTCCATCCGAACTGCAGCATCCTTCACAATTTAAAAAAAACAGCTCAAAACATACCTGTTCCGCATTTATTTGACTGTCTTTCAAAAAAATATAATCTTGTTGTTCATTCTCTCCTTTGCTTACTCCAGCTTTAAGCATGGCCTTGTAAACTAACGGTGTTTAGCTTGTTGACAAAATGTTTCTATGCTCTCCTACTTGTAAGTCGCTTTGGATAAAAGCGTCTGCCAAATGCATAAATGTAAATGTAGATAAGAATGGGAAAGGATTTTTCTTGTAGTAATGATTTCAGTTATATCCCTTCAGTCCCATGATCCTGCAAATCTCTAAATAGGCAAAATTTATTTTCAATGGTGTCCATTCTTACCAATGCATGCAGCTGAATATTTTTAGGTGGAAATCTGTCACAGATTTAACAGATGCAGTCATGCAGGATATGTTAGTCATGTCATGTGTGAATCATTGTAATTTTGATTTCTTCTCTGTATATGTAATGGTGAAAGCGAAGACTGTATTTATAAATTATTTAAAAATGAAAATCATTTAAATTAATTGAAATGAAATTCCTTTTATCAGATGAATTTGTCCACCAAAATAATGTAGCCTACCATTTTGTCAGTTATCATTTGTTTTAGAGTATTACAGTTGTTCAGTCATATTCATATATTACCGTAATGTTATTGTGCATAAAATGTAAATAAATGTTATCTATTATTATTTGTTTATTTATAGGCCTATGAATATACTAATTGTTGTTGTGAGATTTATTGAGTAAAACAAACACACACATGCATTGTTTAGTGTAGTGTACCAGCACAGCAGTAGCCAGGCCAGGGTTTGAAAATTAGTGAGGTCTGTGGTGGTATGTCAATAATTATACCTATTTACAGTGCTGTAGTACTTGAGTCCGGACTCGAGACGGTTTTCTGTAGTCTCGGTCTTGTCTTGGACTCGTTGGTACACAGTAAAAACGACAGTGTTAAAAAAGGTCAAATGAACACTCACAGTGTATATATAATCCACACTCTCAAAGTGTGGATTATACACTCACCTAAAGGATTATTAGGAACACCATACTAATACGGTGTTTGACCCCCTTTCGCCTTCAGAACTGCCTTAATTCTACGTGGCATTGATTCAACAAGGTGCTGAAAGCATTCTTTAGAAATGTTGGCCCATATTGATAGGATAGCATCTTGCAGTTGATGGAGATTTGTGGGATGCACATCCAGGGCACGAAGCTCCCGTTCCACCACATCCCAAAGATGTTCTATCGGGTTGAGATCTGGTGACTGTGGGGGCCATTCTAGTACAGTGAACTCATTGTCATGTTCAAGAAACCAATTTGAAATGATTCGAGCTTTGTGACATGGTGCATTATCCTGCTGGAAGTAGCCATTAGAGGATGGGTACATGGTGGTCATAAAGGGATGGACATGGTCAGAAACAATGCTCAGGTAGGCCGTGGCATTTAAACGATGCCCAATTGGCACTAAGGGGCCTAAAGTGTGCCAAGAAAACATCCCCCACACCATTACACCACCACCACCAGCCTGCACAGTGGTAACAAGGCATGATGGATCCATGTTCTCATTCTGTTTACGCCAAATTCTGACTCTACCATTTGAATGTCTCAACAGAAATCGAGACTCATCAGACCAGGCAACATTTTTCCAGTCTTCAACTGTCCAATTTTGGTGAGCTCGTGCAAATTGTAGCCTCTTTTTCCTATTTGTAGTGGAGATGAGTGGTACCCGGTGGGGTCTTCTGCTGTTGTAGCCCATCTGCCTCAAGGTTGTGCGTGTTGTGGCTTCACAAATGCTTTGCTGCATACCTCGGTTGTAACGAGTGGTTATTTCAGTCAAAGTTGCTCTTCTATCAGCTTGAATCAGTCGGCCCATTCTCCTCTGACCTCTAGCATCAACAAGGCATTTTCGCCCACAGGACTGCCGCATACTGGATGTTTTTCCCTTTTCACACCATTCTTTGTAAACCCTAGAAATGGTTGTGCGTGAAAATCCCAGTAACTGAGCAGATTGTGAAATACTCAGACCGGCCCGTCTGGCACCAACAACCATGCCACGCTCAAAATTGCTTAAATCACCTTTCTTTCCCATTCTGACATTCAGTTTGGAGTTCAGGAGATTGTCTTGACCAGGACCACACCCCTAAATGCATTGAAGCAACTGCCATGTGATTGGTTGATTAGATAATTGCATTAATGAGAAATTGAACAGGTGTTCCTAATAATCCTTTAGGTGAGTGTATATACACTGTGAGAGTTAATTCGACCTTTTTTAACACTGGCGATTTTGCTGTGTATCTGCAGTCTGACTTGTCTCGGACTCGGTCATTGGACTCACCAAATGTTCTAGTTGGTCTCGACCGAGTCTGATGATATTTTCTCCTTCCAAACAAAACCATTAATAAGCATGTTTGCTTTAGTTGGACTCTGGTTCAACAAGATACTGTGCCAAATTAAACTGTTACTGTGATACTGTGCCTCAACAATTGTATTTTAGCACACTAAAACACAAGAATCAAGAACCTAAAGAAAATACTGATCACAATAATGATGGTTTGTTGAAACTTCTACATTGTTTCAACATTAATTGCAGTTGCAAAAGTGATGTTGATTCAATGCAGTTATCACTGACAAGTCAACAAGCTGAGAATGGTAACATTTTCCATTGGCAGCCCAGAATGTGACTGTTACACTAAAGACTTTTCAAAGTTGCACTTTGGCTTTATGTGACTTTGGTGAAATTGCTATAACTAAAGTAAATAAAATGACCAAATTTTTGATCATTACAAATAAAGTATGTGGTCTCGAATTTTTGAAAGGGATTATTTTTTCTGTCTCTGTCTTGACCGTCTCATTTGGACTCGGTCTTGATTTGGACTCGAACCTCTTTGGACGTGGACTTGACTTGGACTCGAACCTCTTTGGACTTGGACTCGAACCTATTTAGACTCGATCTCGACTAGTCCTGGTCTTGGACTCGACTAAGGTGGACTTGAAAGCGTCTGCCGCTATAGCACCTCTTGAAATCGGGGAGTCAGGTTTACCTGCACAGCTCTCTCGCTGGCCTCCGTTACTAGCCACCCAGCATTTTCACTGTCAACAATTTTGTTTTTTTGGGGAAATGATTTTAACTAAAACTTTTAACTAAAGTTGACAATGGCATGCTGTGTGAGATCATGCGTCGAAAAATATGCCCAAAATAAAACCGAAAATGTTCCCATACGCAGCTCCCCACTATACATTAACTTCCTAAAATGTGTCATTTCGTGAAAACGGAGATTACACACGCACACTTACAACTCTTTTAATCGGATGACTCCGCCAGCCTCCAGCATCAAGTGAAATGAACCCATCTTTTACACCACGGACAATATACAACTTTGTAAACTGTATAGACTATATAGGTGAAACGCAGACACTCGGAAGAGGTTTAAACTGCTGAATATTCATTCAGCTTCACATTTTATTTTTTAGTATGAAAAAATAACCGAGGTCCGGACCTATTACAACATTTTGACTGTGACTGGGTAATAATGTAACAGATATAGAAAATGAAAATAATTTCGCAATGCTTAACGTTTTGTGCTACTAAAATAGACCTCGGTTTCTTTTTCTTCATGCAAAATATAAATGTTTCTTTCCCCTTTCATTATGTGGCGACATGACATGTTTTCGCTTAATACCTTTGATGCGTATCATCACTTTAACTCAGTAAAGCATAAAAACTACAAGTCCCTACACGTCACGCAGTGGAACGGAAACTCGCAGTGGAGAAATTGGCGCTGATCTATCCGGCCCATCGCGACTCCTCTTCCTTTCGCGCCGGTAGCCGAAGAATCTAGCGTCCATGTGCGCAGCGCCCGGGACTTTATAGATCGCCGAGCCCAACGAATCCGAGCCATACCGCAACCTTGTCATGGATCTCAACACTTTGATCGAGGCCCTTCGGGGCACCATGGACGCAAATTTGCGTGAGGCCGCAGAGAGACAGCTGAACGAGGTAAAGTTATCTTGTGATGATGATGATGGTGGCGGCGCTTCGGGCCTTGCGCACCATGATGACAGAACTGTCTTAACTTGGTTCAATAAAAAGTATCTTTAACAGAGTTGGCTGGCTTAGACCCTTATAGTAATTTTGTAATATAAGTTGGTTAATTAATTACTGTGTAATATTGTTCTATTATGTAGTTTAACGCGGGATAGCACTAGCTAGCAGCTCGTGCGAGTTAACTACGTCACCTAGATAAAAGCTCGCGCTAATGTGACAGTGTCGAACAGACGATGGGGCACCTAAATGTAACATTACTATGCTTAGTTTAATATTATAGCCAATCTTGTATTTGTTCTCATGTTTCGAACTACAGTACTTATGTGAGTGACCATGTATAAGTTTTATTTCGTGTGCTAGCGCATGTGATGCTAGGCGCTAGTCTCTCACGTGTCAACATGATGCGGTTGAGGGTTGTTGTCATTTCACTCAGTTCAAGAACACTGACATCTGCCACAGATGATCGCATTAACATCACCCACATTGACAGATATTATCCTTTAAATCTTTATTCTTTTGTGCGAATAAAATTTACAAGTCTGCCACTAACTTACGGGGGCCAGGTCTAACGTTATTAGCCACGGAGTTCCCCTGCTTTCGTTTTACTAACGTTAATCATGCCATTGTGTGTAACGTACTACTCTAATACTGCCATAATACGTCATATCGTGAACCTAGTTTGTTTTTTGTGTTGTGTATATTTATTTGGTGTTTAGAGGTCCAGTGTTCCTGCCTGAAGTGTTTTTGAGTGACTGTATTGTTAACATGAAGTCCCGTGGTGTATTAACTTATACCAAGAAATTCATATTTTTACCATGTCAATGTGTGCATATCGTGTTTTATCAGTATCATTTAGAAATGTTTATATGGTCGGCGTAGTTTGCCAGCCAGCTGAATGTATGGCTGCATTGCAAGAGAAGTTTTGCATATGATGACAAAGTATACTTGACTGTATTGACAGTAATGTATAGTTGTGTCAGGAAATGCTGTTGTTTTTTTTGTCGCTGAGTAATGGTGTTAATAACAGAGCCGGTGCTTTTGGTTTCTGGTTAGTGTGTTTGAGTTGTGTGGTGCAGTGTTGTTGGTCATGGGTTTGATTTCAGGAAACAAATTGATACATTGTATACTGTGGGCATTTTCCAAACACAAGTGAGCATCCCTATGCCCTACTCCCTTCGAAGGGCTGAGCCCTTGTAGTGAACTGTTTGAAGTAGGGATGTCATTTTAGACAAATTCCCATAATCGAGTTTCATTTACATTATCGATTAATCGATTACTCGTTAACATTAATAGGCATGATGACACGCAAAAGCCAAGCAAAACGCCATCTTCCTCACCTGAATAAAAAGGTTTCTAAGTTGAAATAAAGGCCTAGTAGCGTTGTTAAAATGAATCTGTGCGATAATATAATAATATTATGTATTTGATAATTAACATATGGACCAATTTACAAGGTGTCGCCGCCTCATATGTGCATTCTGGTAATTGCATATAAGCAGACTCATATCATTGCGCGCGTCTGCGTGAGAGAATAGGTTGATTTGTTATTATAAGCGTGTTATTTTCTTTTTAAATGTGCATAGGATACAGCGCATGGACACTATCGACAGTATTACAGCGAATCTGTAGAATTCGAAAAAGGGCATTTTAACTCACCATAACGTGTTATAACCTTTAGCGGTCCTGAAGTGACTTGTGTCTCACACTGAGGCATAATTTGCAGGTGGTACGAGTGGGACATGTTGCCACCACTTTTTGCCAAGTCAATTGTGTCCCGAGTAGGGCTGTGTGATTTGGGGAAAATATCTAATTGCGATATTTTTGACAGACATTGCGATTGCGATTTGATTTGCGATTTTAACTTTTCTAATTCTAGCTTCAGCTCAATATTGTTGTGTGGAGCACAGTATGGGTATAGTTACCCTGCTGAAAGAAAACAAAAAAATTGTTTCCAATGAAACCATTACAAAATTCATTTTTGTAGTGTGTTTTGGGCATTATTCAAATAGGGCTTACTGTTGTTCAATTGGTTCCCAACTTCCCGATTACATCACACCAATAGAATCCAAATACCTGTGTACACTATTATAACACTATTAATACAACTCCCATTGTAACCCTTAAATCCATAACATTTTCTATTGTGTTAGTGACATAGACATAGTTACATAGGCTGATTTATTATTTTTTAAGTATGTGGGATTTTTTAAAACAAGTAGAAAATGTGCTGAATGTTTAATTTCATCCAAGTGAAATTAGCAAAACAGTTAGATAGAATTTACATTTGTTTGAAATGCGGAGCTAGGCGTGAGTTGACACAGGGTGCGCGCGTGCGTCAAGCCTCGTCCATATTGCCAGATGCCCGTGTGGAGCCGGACTCAAGTACTATAAACGTCATTACGAAACAGGCTGTGTGTGCGCGTCAAGTTTAAACGGCTCGTCCGCGAGATGCGGGAGACGCGCGAGTATGATACAGGCTGTGTGTGCGCGTCAAGTTTAAACGGCTCGTCCGCGAGATGCGGGAGACGCGTGGCAGAGATGTGCGAGTATGACACAGGCTGTGTGTGCAGTCTTCTGAATTGGACGGTTCTTTAATATTTATTTGCCTAATATGATCGATCTGAATCTGCAGATGCCATAATAACACACACACTCTCTCTCTCCTGCCTTGTGTTTGTTTGTTTTTTTAATGACGGACGTTTACACAGTTGGCTAGGGCAGTGCTGATTAGGCATAACGGAGGTTCGCTCACTCAGTTGGTTAGCAAGAATGCCACTCAAAGCGGGCTTGGAACAGACGCGTTTCCTATTTTTCACATCGCTTCCACATCGCAGCCTCTTGCGATTAGCAAATCGCAACGTCTCACATCGCGATTGCGATTCGATTTCGATTAATCGTTCAGCCCTAGTCCCGAGCACTTATTTGGATAAAACTAAGCTTGTGGAACAAACACGCTGTGAATGTGCTGCTTGCGCATCCATTGTCCAAGCACAAAAAATCTGTAAACCAATAAAGAAGTGTAATGTTTAATTATTTTAGTTATATTTAGTTATTATATAAATATTTTCGATATTAAAGTACTGCTTTCCATTGATTTGACCGACCCCAGCGGGTGAGGGGCGGACTTTGTCCCCACCACTTTTGAAAACAAAGTTACGCCACTGGTCTCACATAAATAACATCATTATTTGTATTACATGAGCAGAAGCTAAAATAACAGTTAAATGATGTGATAAACCATTTCGAATAAAATAACTGATAAGCAGTCCACATGCGATTAATGCAAACCTAAAAACCCTGATGGTACTGTACACTTTAGGAATGCCGGTGAGGATTTAATAAACTTGTGACAATACGTTACCGATTCCACACATTATAAAATAAAATATATTTGCATTTTGCATCTATAGTGCTTATTTTGATCTGCAGCTTTAGATTGTTTTTCTTTGACTAAAACAAATGCTTAAAATGTTTCTTCATTATTATTCTTAACGAAAAACTCAACAATCATAAAATACCCTAGTATCATTACAAATGCACTTATGGTAAACTTTTACTAACAAAGGCTGGTAATTAGGGATGTAACGATTCACTCAGCTCACGATGCGATGCGAGTCACGATTCTGATCTCACGATGCGATTTAGTCACGATTTACTCAAGATTTATTTTGAAAAAATGAGTTGAAACAAATTAGAAATGAACAACTTCCCTTGCATTTTTTCTTAAATGCTTCACGTTTCTTTGTATGATAAAATAATGTTTTATTTCAAATAACAAAACTAAACTGCAATTTTATAACAAATTAATAATAGAAAAAGTCTCTTTAATATAAACAAACTAATACTGTCTGTGCTTTTCTTGGATTTTTTTGCATTTAAGAAATATCAGCATCCACGTTTAGATTTGCATTGAAAATAGCGGCCCCTGCTGTTCAAAAAATGTATCGCGATTCAGTTCAAGCCTCAACCGATTTGAATCGTTGCTCATTACAACCGATTTTCAACCGGCTCACGGTGAATCGTTACATCCCTACTGGTAATGGTATCCAAAGGAAAAATAACATTTTCTTTTGATACCAATAGTTATTAATTCATTATTTACTTTTAATTAAACAACAAGAAAATAGTACACTGACAAACTTGCTTATATGAAACAGAATGTTTATTAACAAAACGAACAAGACTGATAACATTACCTGTTTTGTAACGTAAATACGTTCAAAGATCTTCAGATTTTCCCCTTACTTCAACACAGTTTGTGGTTTATTATTATTTTAAATGAAAATGCAACAATAAAACAAGGACAACGCTACTTGTATTAAACGAAGAAATAAAACTTTTATTAATAAAAGCTCTCCTCTGCCTTGACCTGTCAATCATCGCGCCTCATGACTGCAACAGCTGCAGCTCCCGCTGACAGACGTGCGCCTCGCAAGCTCTTGCGTCCATTGTTCAAATGAACTTTTTTTATTTCTATAAAAGAAAAATGCAAAACTAAGGTCTGTCGGTAGCCAAGTAATGTAATAAGTGGATAGCCATTGCGTTTTTCCATGAGTCTGCTGTATGTGTTATGCGCATAAGCCGCACGCACGTGCATGACTTTGAACTCGATCATCATTTCGAGTAAACTGTTATCGACAATTAATCGATCGTCGATTAATCCTTAACATCCCTAGTTTGAAGGGTATATGGCATTACTGTCTCTCATGTATGCGTTTGGAACTCCCTTCACAAAGGGAATGACTTGCCAAATGTTACCTTGACAACACCACACGTGCTTTCTGAATCCAGCGCTCGTTTGTTGAAAATAAACAACATTTTTAAACTTGTTGAATATATTGAGTAATTATGTCTTATTTCACCGTTTTGGTGAAGTGTGAAGTGTTCACTCCACTTGGTATTAATAAAGGAAGTATATGGTAAAGGAAACCTATAAACAAGTAGCTATTTTTAAACATATTTTCCTATAAACTAAATGATCTTATACTGCATCTTAAATCATATTTATCACTGACAAAAATAGTCTAAAACAAATACAAACTAAATTATTGTACTTACATTTGTAGGTAACGTCAAAATCCCGCACCATATTTGCTTCAAAATGCCACGCGAGTACTCGTATTCCTAGATCACGTGATCACAAACGGAACTCACTTCCTTGAAGTGACCATGGCATGGACCCTTCGCAAAGGACTTTAGAAAAGACCCTTCGCGAAGGGATTTAGGCATACACTTTCATTTGGAACGCCTCTACAAATGGCGTCCCCTTCGCGAAGGGCGCCTAAATGCCGTTTGTTAAATGCCCTCTGAATCCAGTGTATGCTGCTTGTGTAGTTTTATTTCAGGATTTTAATTAAGACCATTATTTCTGTTTAAACAAAGTATTTGGTTTGTCAGTCTTACTCCCCGAAATATTAATAATTATTACATATTAAATTATTATTATTAATAAATATTCAAACTTTTCTTCAAAACCATTTCTGCTTTGAATATAACTCGGGATACTTAATTGTCAGGTTGATAGGGAGCTACATGCAAAACAGGTGGTTGAGTTTATTTGGTGTTGAGCGGTAATCCGTATACGGTAACAGTTGTTGTGTTGCTTCGGTAACGTGGGTAGACAATACCCAAGAAACCAGTCCATAAAACTTGCCTGACAGGTAATAAGACTTTGTTGCTCATTGTTTAACACACCTGTGAAATGTTAATTCTTTAACCTCACTGAACTCTTTGTGACTAATGGCTAATGTCTATTGAGGAAATATTTGTCCAATGAATGGGCTAAAGAAGAGCTTGGCTGATGCCTGCTGTGGTTTCCAATGACACAGTCACCAAGTTGGCAGACCTCTAGGCCGCCCATGTGGAGAGCAGGCTTAGATTCCTGTGTGGTGACACTTCACAGGGGTCGAGATGGAGGAAGAGCACTGCCATGTGTTTTCACGTATTTTAATCACAGCTGGAATTGCCACAATACGTGTTAAACTCTGCATTTGACAATTTATTTATAGGAGGGTAAACGCGTTGTTGAGATGACCATAAAATAGAGAAGCTTGATGCATCCTAGTTGAATTGCCTACAATGTGCTTGTTTCTGCAGAAAGTAATGCTGACTTGTGCATTTTCTGTTTATGGTCTGTGTTAAATGCCAGAGGTTACAAGTAGATGTTTATTTCAGAAGTGCTGGAATTTCTTAAAATCCAACAGCAACAGGGGTTAAAAAAGCTGTTTTACCCTGGTAATTGTTAATTATGATTTGTGTTGAATTTTTGTAGTTTGTAATGAGTCATCTTTTTCCTCTCTACAGGGCCATACCCAGGTCAACTTTGTGTCTACACTACTGCGGGTGACCATGTCCGATCAGTTGGATTTGCCCATACGGCAGGCAGGTACGTTGACGGTTCTAGGAATCCAGTGTTGGCCTCCTCCCCAGCATAAGCCCGTGTTACTCAGAACGCTGCTGTCATATTTATGAAGTGTAAGCGAGTCTAATGCACTCAATCCTCCTCCTAACTGTCACCAAATTTACCATCCCGTCCTGCCTTCAGTGTCATATGTCATATGTTGACACAGAGCAGAGAGATTCCACTTTGTGTTTGCATGCAGCATTAACACTCAGCCTCAATGCTTATGAGGTGTTAAATCAATGTTGTTGTTTTTAGATGTGCTATATTGTATCGTTCTAAAATGGATGAAATCATCAGTGGGTTGACAGAATGACTAGTCTTTTTGAGTGGCGATAAAATGATACCTGTGCAGGGTTTTTCCTGGCTCAAAATGTGGCGGAGGTGGTGCCATCCTGATCTTGTACACACACATAGGCCTACCGTACCTTTAAGTGGCTTAACCAGAGTGACTTTGAGTTTGACATATTAAAAGTTCTAATAAAATTTGATAAAAATGACAATTAAGTTATATATAACATTACTTTTATTCAACCAAACAGAATTTTTTTTATTATCAAATAAAGCTTTTTTATCATTTTCAACTAACTTTTCAGCCCACAATAGCCAACTGAATTAACCAGTCTTTCTAAATGAGCAAAGCTCATTCACATCTTTCATTCTCTGTGGTTCACTTTAAATGATTTAATGATCTCTTATATTCGTTAGTGACTGAAAAGTTCAATAGTTTAAATGAATCGGTTCAAATGAGTCATTCGTGTGCGAGTCGTTCTGAACGCAATGTGCGTTCATACTGGCAAGCTCGCTGTGTACAGTATACGCTGATTCAACGATCCAACTGCACATCTAAAGACATTACAATGATGTACGTCATGTTAATTTAATACATTTCAAGAAATTAAACGTACTTGGATGCAAAACAAACAGCCGTGAAACACAGGCTGGCTCTTGTTCTGCAACTCCACTGTGGCGTAATGTCGCAACTGCAGTTACAAATGACAGTCTGTTAAATGCACTCAGCATTTCTTGTGAAGACTCGCAACATAATTTCGGCGAGAGCCTGAGGCGGCACGACATTTGACGGAGGCGGCCGCCTCCAATTTCTCTATGCAGGAAAAACCCTGCTGTGTGCATAGACCGCTTGTTACATGGGGACCAGTATGTTTTGCATGTTTTACTAAAAAAAGACAAAAAGTTTTGTCTTTGAAATGAGAGCCGCAGCAGGCATTAAAACTTGCCTGGATTTTTGCACAATAGCATTCTAACTTTAAAAGGATTGTTTACCAAAAAATGGAAATTCTTTCATCATTTACTCAACCTCATGTCTTTCCAAACCTGTATGACTTTCTTCTGCAAAACACAACAGATATTTTGAGGAACTTTGGCAAACAAACAACATTGGCCCCCATTGACTTCTATTGTGTAGACACAAAACCACTGAGACTTTCAAAATATAATTTGTGTTCAACAAAAGAGTCATACAGGTTTTTAATGACATGAGAGTGAATAAATGATGACAACATTTTCATTTTTGTGTGAACTGTCCCTTTAAGGATTTTTTACATTTGTCCTAGAGATTATCATTACTTTTTAAAGACCGTTCGCATTGTGTCCACACGTTTGTGAAACTGTACCTGTATGGTTATGAAGTTTGTAATTTTATGTCCATAGATGTGGTTTCGTTGCATTCTCGTGGCTAGCAATTTGCTTTTAAAGTCCTCTATTTTGATCAAAATGGAAACGTTCATCTCATTCTGCATTTGTTGAACAGCCATGCCCTTATTTGCTTCATTACATATTACAGAAGAACTTTGTGCTCATAACTGAGTTAGGAGGAGCACTCACACATCGAAGACGCAAACTATTTGAAGAATGTACTGTGATGTAAAAAAACATGCACAACTGTTATAGACTAAAATAGCACAGATGCATGATCTTTGTCATACATCTTTTGCTTACCCCTGCTTTTTACTGTTCAGGAAACCTGTAACTATGAACTTGTGAACTGTCAAATATCAAAACCTCACTCTGCAGAAGAAGTCTCTTAAAATGCAATTTATCACAAGGAAAATTGATAAAGGACAAAAGGAGCCACCGCCTTATGGGGTAGAAAAACAAGAGTCCATTGTTGTGTACTTCACCATTTCAACAGATGCATTAGGTCATCAGGATATTGTTTCAGACTGTTTCATTAATGTTGTGTATTCTGACATTTTGTGTATAATATTGTAGGGTAGTTTGTTCATCCGGACATGGGATGGGGGATAAGGCGCAGGCACCTAGGCTTGGCATTTACATTTATTCATTTAACAGATGCTTCTATCTAAAGTGACTTGCTACTGAGAGAGCATTTCACATTTCGCCTTCACCAGTATGCAGTACATCGCATCTTAAACAACCCTGCTGCATATTGTTAGATTTGCGATCGAGAGAATTGCTAATTCAGCAGCAGGCAGGATTACTCTCATCCGGACACACGAGCCAGTCTGTCAGCAGTCTGATGTCCAACTGTCTCTGATCAAACCAGTCCTTCTCACTGCTAACACGTTCAGTGCACACAAACTCCACATACGTGGTATGACTGTCCGTGTTAGTGTTAGACCGCCACGACAGGAAGTGATGGAAGTTCCTGATGCTGAGTGTGCAGTTGTTGAGCTCTGAATGCATGAGGGGTTTTACTGAAGCTGTGTGAATAGAATTGAGAGAGACACCTGCTCACACCTGCCTGGCTTTTCAACAAATGCACAGCTGTAGCGTGACTTTGACTCTCTTGACTCTCTTGTGGGCATTCAAGCAAAGCCTGGTAACCTCAACCATTTTTTGTACTCGCTAGGCTAAGATTACAAAGCCATCGAGATGAGTACTAAAATATTATGGTTATGCTTGGAATGATATGTATGTTGTGTGTAGAATGGGAATTCTCCGTATGATTTAAATGCTGATCTACCAACTGCATTTACCAAAATGTGCAGTATAGGACAGTGTAAGGAATAAAATGGAAACAAAACTCAAGTTTTGACTCAATATTTGAAGTCCCACTGAAGAATAATTTTAGAATAACCAATGACGTTTCGTTAACATCAGTCCAGCAAACTAGGATGCTGTGTGCCGTTCACCATATAGAAAATAGTGAAAGTGTGAACAAGTAGAGCTTCAGAGACAGCTTTAGCATCCCTTATAATGTATAGGGTGGGATTCTTCTGATTCTAGAAAGCATTTGATTGGACAGGAAATTTAATGAGAAGCTGAAGTGCTGAGTGAGTGCATTTACATGCACAGTATTACTCCGATTATGTTTAATAAGATGATAACATGAAAGGTCATGTAAACGCGGAAAACGTTTCTTTTGTCGGGGAAAGCTCATAAACGGTGTAAGCAAAACCCGCTCGGCAGAGGTAGTTTTTTACCCATTATTCCGATTTTGCGTTGCATGTAAACACCTTTGCCAGTTTTCTCTCAGTTTTGTTTGTGCGCATGTCTGACAGCGCAATAGTAAAAGTCCCAAACGGAAGTAACAGTAAAATAACGCATAAAAGTCCATGCAGTTGATGTAGAAACGGCAAGACGAGAAACTATTGTTGCAGATGCAGGTACTGTGGACATTTACATTTATGCATTTGGCAGACGCTTTTATCCAAAGCGACTTACATTGCATTATCCTATACATTTATACATACGTAGGTATAGGGCTGTCACGATTATTAAATAATCGTCTCATCGCGATTGTTTGACCTCATCGCGATGGTTTCAGATCATCGCGATTATTGCACATCTCTATAGAAGACACTAGGGGGAGCTGTAGTGTATCTGCATATTGCATATTTTAGTGTATATATTGTTACTTAAGCATGGTAATACTTGTAAAATGTACCACCACAACACAATCACTTGCATTTACTCTTTGAACAGTCACACACACTATGGTACTTTAATACTCAATTAAGATGTTGTCGTTTAAATATTATTTGTTTCTATCGTCAGACATAAAAGAATAATTACAGACTAATGTTCATGTTTCTATGTCCAGTCAGTAACTCGACATGTGCTTGGAAACAATGATTTGCATTCATTCACTCACAAGTAACACGAGGGTCCGGGTGACTGTGTAATGCATGCTTGGCCGCTTCAGAAACAATGTAGCAAAACATTTCAAAATAGAGATCTCCATCTTATTATGAAAAGTGTAAACAAAATGCTTCATTTTGAAAGTATGGCGGAACAAATTAGACTGTGGTGGGCCACCATAGTCTAAGTAATGAATGGGAAACACTGCTCTTACCATGTCCTGTATGACTCTTGTTCAGGTGTGATCTACCTGAAGAACATGATAACACAGTACTGGAGTGAAGGGGAAAATGCAAACGCTGAAGTACCCTCCAGTAACATCCCAGAAGAGGACAGGCAGTTCATTCGAGATAACATAGTGGAAGCCATCATCCAATCCCCAGAGCGCATCAGGTAACACGCACACGCACGCACGCACGCACGCACGCACGCACACACACACACACACACACACACACACACACACACACACACAAAGGGGAACTGGAGTCACATGTTCATTGCTATCTTTTGTCTTTTCACTTTCAACTAATAGAGTGCAACTCACAACCTGCATTCACCACATGATCAAGCACGACTACCCTGGTAGATGGACTGCCATCGTGGACAAGATTGGCTTGTACCTGCAGTCTGATAACAGTGGCTGCTGGCTGGGCATCCTGATGTGCCTGTATCAGCTGGTGAAGATTTACGAGTAAGACAAACGCTTGTTTGTTTGCCCACAGTACAAATTTGTTTTTTAGGGTCAGATCTGTTTCTTTAAACAGTATGTACTATATTTGGTGTACATTTGTGGCTAGGCGTTTGTGTGATGCCAAATGACAGTAGCAAGGACAGTAGGGATGCTCCGATCAGGATTTTTGCAGCCGATACAGAATACCGATTTTTTTGTCATCATGATCAGCCAATACCGATCCCGATTTTGATGCTTCAAGCTTTATATAAGTGATATGTAAGCTCTGTGATCACCGTTAACCTTTTTTCAGTTAAATTTATACTAGAGATGTTACCTTTTGCAATATATTTTGAATTTTGTTATATTTTACAATATTATATTATGTAATATATGTTAATGTAATATAACTATTGTTTTAACAGAGTACTAAATAATCACAAAAAATATTCATTATACAGTGAACATTTTAATTTTAAAATTAGACTTATGCATAACAATATGCATGTCAGGTTACTTAATAAAGACAAAAATAAACCGAAACAAAATGGGACAGTCTGATGCAACCTACAAGGTTTATTTAAACATTGTCCAATGGTAAACTTTGGAGGACAAACAAACATTTATCTCACAAAATGGCGAAGTCTGATGTAACGCATTAGGTTTAATTAAACATTGTCCAATAAAAGACTGATAAATAGAATAGAAATAGAAAATAAATATAATCATTTATACTCCAAAAAGAACAAAATGGAGTAGTCTGATACAAAAAACTAACAGGAATATAATAAAGTGATTGTCAAGCTGTTGAGTATCCCTTCCTACTTAATTAGGTAAGGCAAGTTTTTTTTAAATGAATATTAGTTTTTCTGCATTTTGGGAAGACAGTCTATTCCTCTTTTCATCCATAATGTGTGCGGCTGTACTGAATAGCCGTTCACTATCAACACTCGTTGATGGAGCACTAAGATAGACTTGTGCTGCCTCTGCCAAAGCTGGGAACCGGCCTTTATTCCTCTCCCAATACACCAGGGGTTCTGCAGATCGTGGGATGACAGGCTCAGAGAAGTACAGATTTATCTCAGGTGCTGCCGAATCACTTTCGCCGTAAGCATTGCTGCCACTGGTGTCCTTGAGAATTTCCTCATGCATCTGCTGCAAAGAACTAGATGGAAGACCTTTTGGTGGGGCCACAGTTTCTCCAATCTTCTCACCAGAGCTATGTCCTTGCCTCACTTGTACATCCAACACTTCACCGAGCAGTCTGTGTGCCTCTGGTTTGGTTTGATCATCAAAATATCTATCCTTGTACCTTGTTTTGAGAAGGAAAAATAACCATCATTATAAATAAAATATAACTTTGATATCTTTAATATTGACTAAGACCATACCAAAGATTAAAATCATAGGGAAATTATTTTTAAAAATTGAACTTTGAATGCTCGTTATCTCATGCAATCTCATTAGTTTGAATTTTTAGCCTGGATTTCAAACACACATGCTATGAAATATATACATTATATCTACAAAATTAATTAAGACTTACCTGGGATCAAGGACCGTAGCAACAACATAAACAGGTTCCCTATCAATGCTGGAGAACCTTCGTACAACAGCTTCGAGAAGTGTTTGTTTCAATGTTTTTACTCCATGGT
This sequence comes from Triplophysa rosa, assembly GCF_024868665.1. Classification (NCBI taxonomy): domain Eukaryota; kingdom Metazoa; phylum Chordata; class Actinopteri; order Cypriniformes; family Nemacheilidae; genus Triplophysa; species Triplophysa rosa. The sequence continues at coordinate 33,180,624 of NC_079890.1, forward strand.
CTGAGTCCGATTCTCTCTCAAGGAGGCGCTTCAGGGCACTGATAGATGGGATGACATCAGCCGCAGATGTTATTAATTGAGATGAATTAATTTCCACTGTGTTGCATTAAGAGTCGGGATGTCATAGTCAGCTGTGTATGCCATTAAAGCATGTTTGTGTTCCAGCAGGGAGTTGAGCATAAAGTATGTACTATTCCAACGTGTGTCAACGTCCTGTTGCAACCTTTTAGGAGACTGGCCAAGTTGTTTTTGAATATCTCCTAACTTTGAGTATGCTTGGGGCGAATGTTTAAAATGCCCAACAATGCGCCGGCTAATAGCCACAGCATCATGGACAGCCCGCTGTGAAAGGACTCCCTCGTGAACCACTAAATGCAAAGTATGTGCCATGCACGGCACGCTGCGTAAGTTGCAGTCTCTCATGGCTTTTGCTGTGTTCCTTGCATTATCGCGTAGTACGACATGCACTTTCTCCTGAGGTATGTCCCAAGCCTGCAACATGTCTTTGTATATTATAGCGACTAAAGCCTCGGCAGTGTGCGCGCCACGAACTTCTTGGGAGTGGAGAACCACTTTTTATCTCTTTTAAAAGTTTTGAGTTATCCACTGCGCTGTCAAACTTAACATGGACATAGGTGATACGCTAGAGCTCCAAATGTTAAACTCACCGCAGTCACATTTTCGTGCAGCAGACTGTGTGTGCGGCTGTAGACATTTTGATATAACTCTGGGAGAGCTACATCGGTAAAATATTTGCGCCGTGGCAGTTGACAACGTGGTTCAAGATGCCCAATAAGACGTTTAAATCCAATGTCCTCTGTGACTGACAGGGGTTGGTTATCAATGCATGCAAATTCAATTATCTTTGTGGTTATAGCCTTGGCTTTCTTGCTGTCTGGTGTGTAAAGTTCGTGTCTTTTGAGAGCATCTGTAATGAACGGCTGAGTAAGTGACTACATTACTAACCGTTGCCTTCGCAGTCGCCAGTTTCTCGCATTGGGCATACGTCTCGCGGTGGCTCGTTCTTAAGTGCCAAATCAGGTTCATCGTATTAAACGATTTGGACAATGCTCATCCACGTGAGATTCCTTAAGAACACACACGGCAAATTGCTCATTTTTCGTTGTTTTTGGAAACGTCGTAATGATTCCAGACAGGCGATGACATGACTGCGGCGCCAAATCATTTACGTCGTCACGCATTCTGGACGTCATCACGCGGTGATGTCATAATATTGCGATCGGTTTGTGAGATCGGCTAAGTTAGTGAGTACCGATCGAGTCATAAAATGTGATTATCGGCCGATACCGATCTGCGGCCGATCGATCGGAGCATCCCTAAAGGACAGTGTTGTTTATGCCCATGTCATGCCACTGCAGTGCCAAATTCATGAGACATGCACTTATATGTGCAACTAAATGCTAATAACTATCAGATAACACAAGAAGTGTTTCTGTAAAATTGTGAAATTGTTGGGTTTTATTGAAAAATGTATACAGGGACATTGTTATTAAATGGACTTACACTGGTGTTAGTCAACATAAGTGTTGACCAGGTTATGATGCCTAAACAAGTCATGACCTTCACCCTGTTACAACACAGTTTTTACATGATCTCACACAATATCTGTTGAAAGTGCACCTAAAAATGAAAAATATGTCATCATTTACTCAAACCTATATACTTTTCTTTGTTCTGATGAACACAAAGCAAGATATTTGGAAGAATGTAAGCAATTTCTGGGACATTCACTACCAAAGTAGAAAAAAATATTAAATATATAAAATATAAAAATTAGAAATTTTGAAGAATTTAGGAAAGCAAACAGTTCTGGTGCACCTTTGACTATCATTTTATTTTTTCATTCTATGGTAGTCAATGGTGCCCCAGAACTGTTTGATATTCCACATTTTCCAAAACATCTTTTGTGTTCAACGGAACAAAGAAATTCATACAGGTTTGGAACAACTTGAGGGTGAGTAAATGATGACAGAATTTTCATTTTTGCGTGAACTATCCCTAAGTGAGCACTTTGAGAATGACGAAAAACACAACTTGTATCTCATCCGATTTGAGCTGTTTGTGTAAACAAGACAATATTACACTCGCTCTGTGCTTTTATAAGATATAAGAAGCCAGAGGAGCGCCAGCCGTTGGTCGCGGCCATGCAGATCTTCATGCCCATGTTGAAGGAGCGTTTCATTCAGCTACTGCCAGACCCATCCGGCGATTCTGTCCTAGTGCAGAAACAGATCTTCAAGATCCTCTACGCTCTCTTCCAGGTATCATCATCACCGATTCCTTTATTACTGATCCACTCGCTGTTTAATAGAATAACAGCTTTCACTGTTCAGGTCTGTTCATTGAGTGGTCTGTTTTACAGTACAACCTCCCTCTAGAGCTGATCAATCGCCAGAACCTGACTGAGTGGATGGAGATTCTGAAGACCGTTGTGGACCGAGATGTACCTCCAGTAAGGATGTTTGCTTGACTTAATGCCTTGTTTTTAGTATGTTATAAAGTAGGATGTTTAAGGATCGAATGATTGGCTGTGGGTGGACGGTGTGCGTAGTGTCTGTCTGCGTTTAGTGCCGTCCACAGTCTGTGTCTTACAGAATGTGTGACTGTACTCACACCACACTCGCAGCCAAAGAATGACTGGAGATCATAGTACTGGCTCAGTGACGTCTACATGACCCTCCACCACTGACCAGCCTCCATAGTCTCCTACAAAATCCCTTAAAGTCAGCATTGATGTATTAAATCAGTCATGTTCAGAATAATAAATATGTCTGCAATACGTACAATGTGAACGTTTTAAAATGTTTTGCTGCCCTGATAGACGTTCAGTCATACAGACTTTTAAAGTGCTTGCGGGGGTTGTTTTGCAGGAGACCCTGCAGGTGGATGAAGACGAGAGGCCCGAGCTGCCCTGGTGGAAATGCAAGAAGTGGGCGCTCCACATCCTCGCCCGGCTCTTTGAGAGGTACAGCCTGAGGCATTTACATCACTTCCTCCCATGAGTACTAAAGATAGAGCTCTCATGGCTGACTCACCACCCACTGAACCTCAGCCCACGCCGGGCAGTTAGTTATTTTCAGCGGAAGAGTTTGAACTTTACTGAGATTCTCGCATGTTTGTTGTGGTTGCTGACAGGTACGGCAGCCCTGGAAACACAACCAAAGAGTACACAGAGTTTGCCGAGCTTTTCCTCAAGGGTTACGCCGTGGCTGCACAACAGGTACAGCGGAAATGCAACAGGTTGGGGGTATGCTAACATGAGCGGAGAGAACTGACCACCTGTGTTCCTCTAGGTCCTGTTGAAGGTCTTGTATCAGTATAAGGAGAAGCAATACATGGCTCCAAGAGTCTTACAGCAGGCACTGAATTACATCAACCAGGGAATCGCACACGCCGTTACTTGGAAAAACCTGAAGCCCCACATCCAAGTATGTCGACATTGAACTTGAGCAAGTTTGTGATGATATTAGCGTTAATCCCACTTCGTCCAATCAGAATTTAATATGAACTTTCGATTATGTATCTTGTGTGTGTTTACAGGGAATCATTCAGGACGTAGTGTTCCCTCTCATGTGCTACACAGACAGCGACGAAGAACTCTGGCAGGAAGACCCGTACGAGTACATCCGCATGAAATTCGGTTAGAGCGACACCATCGCCATCTGGTTTATCGCCACAAAATGTCATCAGCTCTGAAGTCATGTAGATCTCATGCTTTCCCTCTTTACTTCTCCCTAGATGTGTTTGAAGACTTCATCTCACCGACCACAGCGGCACAGACGTTGCTTTTCACCGCATGCAACAAAAGGAAGGAGGTGGGTGTTTGGAAGACGCCATCTGGCACGATGAAGCCAGTGATGTAAACGGGTTTGGCTGAGTCTCGTTGCCAACCTTCATGTAACCAATCAGCAGCCTTCAGTTCCCTCAAGAGATCTGTAGGAAAGCTGATGAGATCAGGCAGAAAAAGTTTGTTTTGCCATGGATGAGTTCATTCTTAGGTTTTTTATATTTGAGTTAGTTTTTATATTTTGACATTTTAATTGAAAGTGTTTGTTGAATGGGTTTGTTAAATCTCAAGCTGGTTGAACCTGTTCAGAAAGTCTCGATTGATTGGCTGTGGGTGGATGGTGTGCGTAGTGTCCGTCTGCGTTTAGTGCCGTCCACAGTCTGTGTCTTACAGATCGTGTGACTGTACTCACACCACACTCACAGCCACAGAATGACTGGAGATCATAGTACTGGCTCAGTGACGTCTACATGACCCTCCACCACTGACCAGCCTCCATAGTCTCCTACAAACCCCCACATGACGCGATTCATAGGATGACCTGCTCTTTCAAGTCTTCTCAATTCTGACTTTTTATGTCACATTGTTTTGTAACAGGTGTTGCAGAAGTCCATGGGGTTTTGTTATCAGATCCTCACAGATCCCGCTTCAGACCCACGGAAAAAAGACGGCGCTCTTCACATGATCGGCTCGCTCGCTGAGATTCTTCTGAAGGTGAATGGGCTTGATTGACTATTGTTTTCAGTATTGCCCAACAACAAAGTGTGTCTGGCTGGTGCTCCACCACCAGATGGGATTTCTAAAAGATTTTTTCAAATACAATAGATTTCCTGAATATAATGATACAGTAGAAAAAATGAAAATTTGCATATTTAAGTCATTCTGGATTTTTTCCTGAACAGAGAAAGATCTACAAAGACCAGATGGAGTTCATGTTGCAGAATCATGTCTTCCCTCTGTTTCGCAGTGAGCTGGGTTACATGAGAGCCAGGGTGAGATTTAAGACATTTTAGTCATTAACCCTCTGTAGTAAAGCACAGGTTGTCAATAGGTTTGGCACGGCAGTTCGGCCACACACCAATTACATTACTTATCCACCATCGTTTTACTTATTTCTAGAAATAACATCTATTTCAGTTGGACAATGTCCACTATTGTTATAAAGTGAGATTTGTCTGATCCATATACATGAGGAGCGAAAGTGATGCGAACATATCTTTTTCTTGTTTACATGATGTAATCGGTAACACCAGTGTTGTCACATGTTTATTATTCCCTGGGAAAATGTACTGTGCTATCCCTAGTTGTCAGCTTTCTTTTAAAGCAGGACCTTTTTTTCCACCCATACATTGAAAAGAGCTATGGAACCCTTTTTGTGGGAATATAAAATGATTTACGGGGTCTCAAGGAGGCCCTTCAATCCGCAATGTCAGAGACAAATAGTTAGATGCATATATAATTTATTTATATTTAGTAATAATTATATTTAAAATGATAAAATACAAATAAAAAATTATATAAATGGTTATTCATTAAAAAAAATCTGTATGTGTGTATGGGTTTATAAATACAAAATTAATATGCACAGTACAGAGACATATATTACGTAAACACGAACTTTTATTCTGCATGCGATTTAATCTTTTGACAGGCCTTAATCTTATAAATTGACTTAAATTTTTAAATATATATAATTTAACTCTTAAGTACTTTTATTTTGTAATTGCAAATGAGCAAACATGCCATAGAAGTATAGCACTTCTCATATTATTGCCTCCCTAAGATGAAAGTTTATTTGGATAAAACCTGCTGCTAAATGTCAAATGTAGAAGTTGTCATCTAGATTTAGCTTCATCTTTTTTAATGCAGGTTTTATTTTGTTATATTGTTCTACAGTTCATTATACTGCCTGAATTAGAATCATTTCCTGTCTGATGCTGGCCGCATGCTGATAAACATGTGTTTTGCCTCTAGGCTTGCTGGGTGCTTCATTACTTCTGTGAGGTGAAGTTTAAGAATGACCAGAACCTACAGACGGCCCTGGAGCTCACGCGCCACTGTCTCATTAACGACAATGAGATGCCGGTTAAAGTGGAGGCTGCTATCGCCCTCCAGGTGCTCATCAGTAATCAGGAGAAAGGTACCACTCGCATTTCCTGTCCTTATCTAACTCATTTCATTAAAAAAAAAACATTTCATCTTATCGCTGATTGGATATGGCTAACTTTTTTCTTTCTCTCCCCATCAGCAAAAGATTACATCACCCCCTTCATCCGGCCCGTGATGCAGGCCCTCCTCCAAATTGTACGCGAGACCGAGAACGATGACCTTACCAACGTCATTCAGAAAATGATTTGCGAGTACAGCGAGGAAGTGACCCCCATTGCCGTGGAGATGACCCAGCATTTGGTATGACCAAGCTATTCAATCCGCCTATAGAGTTATGATCATCCAAAGTAATTTGTATTGAGAGCTTTGAAGTTTCTTATAAGATGTGTGCATACATTCATGTTAAGCTCTGCTCTATCAGGCCATGACCTTCAACCAGGTGATCCAGACAGGACCTGATGAGGAAGGAGGAGATGATAAAGCAGTGACCGCCATGGGCATCCTCAACACCATTGACACGCTGTTGAGTGTAGTGGAGGACCATAAAGAAGTAAGAAATGAGCCATGTAGATGAGAGAATCATGAGTTGTTCTCTCTTGCCTGTTGCATGATGACTTAATTCTAGCCACCCACAACTAGAAAAAAACATTAAGTGGTGCCAATTCTAAACAAAGTGCCTCATAGGTTGGGAGTGGAGCTGTCTTTTAATAGCCCTGTGGAAATCTGCTCTTATTAATGCAGTAGATGCTTTCTTAGGAAAGATATTTCATGCAGTAGCTCCAGAGAGCGTTTACACACTTAAGCCTGCTACAGAATGTTCGATTTCAGCAATCTTATAATATGACAGGTCACACTGTGTGACATGGATCTAATAAACTTGGGAACGACATGCATGTGCACTGCACGATGATGACACCTCCATTTTTATTGTCCACTCAGTAGACCTAGGTCGAACGATCAAGCTAAATTTCTGACACTGCCAGAAAATGATTGCATGCGGTCTTTGATCACAAGACCCGGACTACTGCTGTCTTTCATTCTCTCACTGTACTACGTTGGACTAGCGTTTAGGAGCCACGACCGCAGAAATCGCCACGGTTGTCATCTTTCGTCGGGGACAGCCACAGTCTGTAGCAGGCTTTAGGCCCAGTTTCACGGACGAGGCTTAAGGCTTGTCCTAGACAAAAATGAATGTTAGAGCTGTCTTAACTTAAAATAACTTGCCCTGACATATCCTAAAATACAGTGCCATTTTTTTGTCTCAAGATGCAAACCAGTGATGATCTTTTATATAGGCGACTTTAAATAATGCATAGTCCTGGCTTAAGATAAGCCTTGTCTGTGAAACCGGGTCTTAAAGTGACAATTTACCCAAAAATGATAATTCTGTCTTCATTTATTCAACCTCATGCTGTTCCAAATCTGTATAAATGTCTTTGTTCTATTGAACACAAAAGATATTTGGAAGAACGTTAGCAATTTTCAGTTCTGGGACTTCATCCACTACCATAGTATGATTTTTTTTCTCTGTTGAACACAATGAGATATTTTGAGGAATTTAGGAAAACAAACAGTTCTGGGGCACCCTTGACTACCATTTAATTTTTCCTACTATGGTAGTTAATGATGTGCCAGAATTGAAAATTACTAACATTCTTCCAAATATCTTTCTGTGTTCATCAGAACAAAGTAATTTATACAGGTATGGAATTACATGAGGGTGAGTAAATGATGACAGAATTTTAATTTTTGGGTTATATATTTAAAATATATTGTGATTGAATTAGACCAGTTATCTAGTTATTAATTGGTTATTTACAAGCTTCGAAGCATTGTGTCTGTTCAGGCAAAAAACAAGACACAAAATTTTATACGACAGCAATATATATGCAAGTCTGATTATACTGATTCTCACTCCTGATTGGTTGATTGCAGATCACCCAGCAGTTAGAAGGCATCTGTCTGCAGGTCATCGGCACAGTCCTGCAGCAGCACGTCCTAGGTGAGTTTCACACGATTAAACACTGATCACATGTACAGGAGACCTTCTGAATGTGTCTGACTTTGTTTGCACTTTTGGCAGAGTTTTACGAGGAGATCCTGTCTCTGGCTCACAGTCTGACGTGTCAGCAGGTGTCGCCACAGATGTGGCAGCTCCTTCCTCTGGTCTATGAAGTCTTCCAACAAGATGGATTTGACTATTTCACCGGTAACACACAATCTAAGATTCAACTCAAAATTTTCTGTGTGGAAACGAGCATGGTGAGGTATGTCATGCGTTACATGCTTTTATTTTAGATATGATGCCACTCCTCCACAACTACATCACAGTTGACACAGATACACTGCTGTCTGACACTAAATATCTTGAAATTATCTACAACATGTGTAAAAAGGTAATGTAAACGCCCCCTTGAACACAAACATTTGTTTACGAACCGGTAGCAATGTGAGTGAAAATGTTTTCTCTTCAGATTTTGACAGGAGATCCGGGAGAGGACCCAGAATGTCACGCAGCCAAGCTGTTGGAGGTCATCATTCTCCAGTGCAAAGGTCGTGGTATCGACCAGGTTGGTTTTCTGATCTTTATGACCACACCATTTCTTTGAACTTTGGTTTTTGGTAGGGGTGTAATGATACTTATGGGTAGGGCTATGTAACGATAACATTTTTGCATCACAAAATATCATACTACGAAATATCGTACTACGTATCATATGCGATAGAGAGAAGTCTCTGTGAGAAGGGGAAGCACAAGACACAATCTGTGTCTCCACGTGGTTTACAAAGCGTCATATTTTCCTTCACAGTCGCCGGTAAAACACAGCAAACTTGAGTGTGACTGCTGGCGAGTCACCCCGAAACTCATTACTAAGGCAAGCGCAAACGTTTTATATGAAAATGTTAATTTATCCGCTAACATGAGCTGCTGCATAATGTGAAATGCAGTATAAAACCAAAAGAAACCAGCGCTGTACCGATTAGAGAAGTGATGAAGTGAGTTGTACTGTACATTAAAAGATTGAATGACTTGCTAAAGATCGAACCAAGTATGTAATTTGCATGATTAAATGGAAATATTTCTTTTTGAAAGATAAGATATTTCTCATTCATCACCGTCTCAAGCAAAGATACGTGAGCCAATGGCGTTTGAGTGTGAGCAGTGTCTGAGCGTTTCATTGGTTGAATGTACTGAATGAATACGCCCTTCACTGAACGAACGATTGAGACTGAATGAACTGATACATGTCGTTCATGGTCTAATATTCTCTGTGTTGCAACAACGCATATCCAGTAGTTACTCTGAAAAATAAAGGTAATGACCTGGTTTAATTTAATTCTAAGGTCAAGTAAACTGTCAAAACAGCAATTAAATTAGTTAAACCAGTTAGATTTTCGTAGGCTAAATATGTTGATTTCGTCGACTAAAACTAAAATCATGGGGATGACTAAAATAAGACTAAAACTAAATTGCATTTTAGTCAAAAGACTATGACTAAAACTAAATCAAAATTTGCTGTCAAAATCGACACTGATCTTAATTCTAATTTCATGTTAAATTGCGCATTTTTTCAGTGACAAACCTGCAGTACAGAAGGTTCAGTTAAGCCTTAAAATGAAAAAATTCTTTAAGTTGAATGTGCAACAAAAAGTTACTGAAATTGTTAATATTTTGAAAAAAAAAAACGTTATATGAATTTTGTTCAAAATATCGTCATGTGTATCGTATCGTGAACCCAGCACCGAGATATGTACCGTATTGTGAGCTAATTGTGTCGTTACACCATTGGTAGGTTTTAAAAATGGCATGTCAATGACAAATAATTGTGTTCAATCCAATTTTGTTTTAACCTTCTGTAGCTATTTATTATTTGATTTGGTGACTAAGATCTCCACACTTTACAAACTTGTATTACTTTCATACCTGCAGGTGGTGCCCTTGTTTGTAACGACTGCTCTGGAGCGTTTGACCCGCGAGGTGAAGACCAGCGAGCTGAGGACCATGTGTCTGCAGGTGGCCATCGGCGCGCTCTATTACAGCCCTGCACTGCTCCTCAACACGCTGGAGAACCTGCGCTTCCCCAACAACACTGAGCCGATAACTAACCACTTCATGTCGCAGTGGCTCAAAGATATCGACTGCTTCCTCGGGTACACATACCCTTTCCTCTGCCGCATGCTCTTATGAACATCTTTCATCCGTTCTGTATGAAATGCAGATTGTTGCGTTTGATGTTGCAGGCTCCATGATCGTAAGATGTGCGTGTTGGGACTGTGCGCTCTCATGGACCTAGAACAGCGGCCACAAGCTGTCAATCAAGTAGCAGGTCAACTTGTCCCCGCTGCCATCCTCCTATTTAACGGCCTGAAGAGAGCCTACGCCTGCAGGGCCGAGCATGAGAATGACGAAGAGGACGATGATGAACACGGAGGGGAGGAAGAGGATAACAGTAAATTAGCTTTGGCTCTTTTGACTTAGATTTTTTTGGAAACTGGTTATGATGATGAGGATTTTTTTCTCTGTTCTGATTTTGTGATTGTTTGTGCAGCCGAGTTGGGCAGCGATGAAGATGATATCGATGAAGAAGGCCAGGAATATCTTGAAATGCTGGCTAAACAAGCAGGAGAGGATGGCGACGATGAAGACTGGGAGGAAGATGACGCAGAGGAGACGGCTCTTGAGGGCTACACGACCACAGTGGACGATGAAGACAACCTCGTTGACGAATACCAGATCTTCAAAGTCATATTTCAGAGTGAGTTTTGCTTAAAACGTGTTTAAAACAAAAGATGTAAAAGAATGTTGAGCTGATTTGGATCCAACCCTCTTCTCTGCAGATATCCAGGCCCGTGACCCAGCGTGGTACCAGGTGCTCACACAATGTCTCGATGAGGAACAAAGAAAACAACTTCAGGATATTGCAACACTTGCAGATCAACGACGAGCAGCACACGGTGAGGCCGAAATATTGCATATCCTTGTGTGGGATTGCTAAAAACTTAGCTAGTTTACAATCATGCAAAACAACAAAGTATCTGGCTTCTTTCAAATCATGCCATTCGTTTCCGATTGTTTCTAGAATCAAAGATGATCGAGAAGCACGGAGGATACAAGTTCACGGTTCCAGTGGTGCCGAGCAATTTCAACTTCGGCGGCAGCGCCCCAGGAATGAACTGAGTGCTTCTTCCCCTTCCCCTTTCTAACCGTGACTGACTGTAGTGAATGGAAACGCGTGTGTTGCTCCCTGACGTAGTGGTTCTACTCTCTCACTCTTCAATCCGACTATCAAATTGAACAGCACCAGAAGACGTGGGAAGGCAACCAAACGCAACCGATGCCTGGGAAAACAAACCGAGAACTCGAACGCTAAGCAAGTGGGGGGAAAATACGGCTCTGAACTATGTCGTCTTATGGGATCCAACAATAAGAGGGAAACCGTAACAGCGGCTCCCAGTCACATACTACGGGGGCTAAGGAATGGAAAATTGAGACTTATCGTCAAATCATTGTCACTGTACGGGCTGAAAGGCCTTTCAAGGTTATACCTCTGGCAGTAGTGTGTCAACGTTTTTCTTCATTGACAAAAAAATAATCAGATCTCATGATATTGTACATACTAGCCCAGGCCACTTGATTTTTAAGTTGCCTGGTCAGACAGCCAGAGGCGTTTGTAAGGTGTCAACATGTGTATTCAAATGTAGCATATTGGATACTTGTCATAGCACTATGTGATGCCTGATCTCTGTAAATTAATGACTAGCACTTTCATATTGTTCAGGTCTCTTAGCCTTCTGTATCAGACTGCAAATTTTTTTAACTCAGTTGAAAACTATTTAAGAATTTGGAACCTTGTTACCCGAGCGGTGACGTCTATAAGGGTTGGTGTTGAGAGGGCTTCAGTTATAGTGTGTGTGGCAATCGATTGCTTATTGTAATGATTGTTTTAGGCTCCAAAAGAAAATGCACTTGGTGTTCGATTTGGATAAAGACATTGTAACAAGCACTGAAGTCATTTAAATAATTCGTTGGAGCATGAATACAGGCAGTCTCAAGCATTTGGTTGATGAATGGATGAACCACCAGTATACACAACATTAAAAACAATGGCTTTAAATCTTTTTTGTGCTTGTATCACCTTGTCTGAACATTATTTTTAGGCAATTCCATTGTCGGGGCCAACAACTCTATCAATAGTTTCGCAATCTCACGTAAGCAGCGATTATTTGGTCAAATTATTGTGTATATTGTAAGATAAAGTAAACATTTTTGTCATAGTACGTAAAGCTGCAATTCATTACTTTTTTGTAAAAATAAATATCAGCAGGCTACATAAAATAAGTGTTGCAAACGTTTCCATATCTTACAGCAATTCAAAACCGTAAACTTAATTTAACTAAGGCCTACAGTATATGTCTAGTTAATTTACCGGGAAACTGCCCCAGGTTTAATACGTTGAGATGGTGGGTCTGGGTTTGCAAGGAATGTAAGTGTGACGTCATTTGACTTACACCTACTTAAAGAAGTGTCTAATGTAACCTGCAACTTTTTTTTAAAACAGATGGCGATAGAGAGGAAATTTACCGATTGTAGCTGTAAGTTTTCACTGAGGCATATGTGTCAAACGTATTAGGCCTGCGGTCGAGACAACTCGGATATTCCCATCTCCGACTTTGTAATAACGTTTGGAAAAGCGCTCCAAGTTGGACACTTGACCTCTGAACTCGGGGCACGGCACTGAATTCAGTGAAATTAGCGCGGGGCCAGTTTATATGTAATGTAAAAACATACTGTCAAGTATTTCGCAACACAAAATAGGAAACAAATGTCTTTCCGTAAGTTTTGTGGTAAGTTCTTTTTTGTGGCGTGACAGGTGACGTGAGTGACTGGTACACTATGAGGTCGGAAACTCACAGTCCCACTTCAAACCTCGTATCGGACGCGGCATTAAAAAAAATCCTGTTTTATTTGGATATTACGTTATCTGGGTTACAAGCAGTGGTGTATTCCGGGCAGTGTGTTCACTGTTTCCACAGATTTATAAAGATCTATATTAGCGATTCCCACTTGTTCTCCTGCTTAAGCCCCGATTAACATTTCGCTTCGGAAAACGCGAGGCGCGCCGCTTTCTCTCTTCGAATGACCCGCGGTGCGCGCGCGGCACTCCGAAAAGTTGAACTATTTCCACCTTAATGCAGCGCCGACGCGCCTAGAAAAATGCGCACAAATAGGGGCGACGCGGTGCGCGCTCTTTTTTTCAGGCGCCGCATCGAGATGAAAATAGTTTAACTTTTCAGAATGCCGCGATTCACATTTCGCGTCTAAAACCTAGAAAAACGGCAGCGTCACACCGCATGCGCATCGCGACCGACATTTAAAATAACGAACTTGCCGCGTAATGTGAATCGGGCTATAGCAGAGCGGCTCGCATTTTCGCCCCTAACGTCTCCAAGCTGCTTTTGTGGTTGCGTTCCCTTTAACTGTATCGGGTTCACAATTCGTTCATACAATTGGTGCATTTCTTAAGAAAATACACAATATGTCTTGCGACCCCGCCTCCGACAACCACGTCAAGCGATGCGCTTGACGCATCTTCAGTGTTGGTAACGCGCCATCGAGGAGTTCTTCCTGTCAGTGACTGAAAGAGTTCCGCTGAAGCCGTCAGGTAATATCGATAAAACTGCTCACTTTTAGTCAAAGCTGGTTTAAAGGGAGCTCACCGGCAGTGGCTACTCTCTGTTCCGGGCCTCCGGCTTGAGATAGATTGACACTGAATTTACGGGTTCTCTTGCGCTGCTTTAGCTCTTCATGATATTGCAGTGCATCGCGAATCTTTGATATCTGTCGCAACTTTTAATACTAGCTTTCTTTAAATGGCACCCGATTAAATGAGAAAAAGCACTTCCATAGCCCTACTGTTTAAAATCACACAAGTCAGAATCCTTACATTTTTCTCTGTATCCTCATTCCCTTTACAGTCGTTTTAAATCTCCTCGTTACGTTTATTCTACATTTAAAATAATGTAGTCTGTTTTTTACCACAACGTTTACTTAATACATTAATATCTTCCCCTTCAATTACAAGTATTGACACAGAGATGGGAGTGATGACAAAGTTACATCTGTATTCTGTAAAATTTTGCGTATGTTTTTAGGTAATCTTGTATATGTGATGTGTTAAAAAGATGTGATGCTTTGTAAAAATATTGTATTGTGGTCAACAGTACTGGCATAGACCTATTTTTCCAACCTTTTCCCACAACTTATTTTTTTCCAATTCTATAACTTCATATTAAAAGCATAAGTGCAAAATGATGCATTTAACTGATATAATTGTCATATGTCACTAGAAAAACGAACAAACACACTGACCCGTCTTTTGGCCATTTGAGGTCGGGGTTATGGTTGTATAGTATAGTACACCACTTTTTTTGTTAGGACTACACCACAGGTTACAAGGTGTATGTTCTCAAATTCAGGTACTTGTTACTGTGTAGCAAAGGATGCAACCTTGCGTAAATTAAATTAGGTGACTGGTTTAGGTAGGCTACTTGAGACTGAGATCTGACAAACGCTCATAGAGAAATTAGAAATGCTCGAGGTTACGAATTGAGTTAAATGCCATGGTTGGACTGGTAGGTCCTGCATTAGGAAGACTTAGTGATGTGTATAGCAGTAATGTTTTTGTGCTTCAGGGCTTGACATTACCTATGGTGCTCATCCTTGTCAATACTTGTACACAATTGGTTATCAATTAAAACCAATAAACTATCTGAATAATTTTACAGTAGGCCTATATGACAGTGTTCTGCAATCACTGTTTGTGTTCTTTCACAAATCAAGCATAAATGTGTAGATGGAACGCAATGTTGTAGAAAGACATAAAAACATTCAGACAATGTTGTATATTTCATGCTTAATATTTGTATTTTTAGCATTGACCAGCACTTCTAATATTAAATTGCCTCTATGCATTAGCAAGCCTTATAAACTGCAGTTATGTACAAAAACAATTAAAAGCATACAATGACCAAGAGGCATTTAAGAAAGCTTGCATTGACTGTCACATGGTTACAGAGACGAGCATCATTTTTATGATATAACCGAAGCTTTGGTCAAGGCATCATCATTGTCGATTTGCTTTTTCTTGCATTTGATTCCAAAAAGACTGTAGATCTTCATCAGCATCAGGTCTACAATTTCCTCTTCTTCAGAGGGCTGGGATAAGATGCACACGGCAATGAATTTACAAGGGAGAATTACCTAGAACTGTTCTGGATTTCATGATCAAGTGACACTCACTGTGGGGTGAAGCTGCTCTTCGCTGAACGCCACCAAGATGACAGATATGAAGAGATTCAGAACTACAAACGTCATGAAGATAATGCAGGATCCGATCAGGAAAGCACCCAGAATTGGATTGTAATCCAAAACCTAAAGGAGTGAAATGAAACATGTACAATGAGTTCTGAAACATACTGTGTGGGTTTTATTTTCAGTGAGTCATATTCAATATATGGCCTTCCTTATACCTCATCATAGTTGAAGATCCCCAGCTGTAGGCGTATAATGGTTTGGCCAGCCTGTAGCAGTGATCTGTACGAGTAGAGCCTCCATCCGTAGATTAAATCACACTAATGGGGTACAAAATTTTAATGCTTAACATCTAAAGGTCTTTCATTAAACAATGGACGATTTTAAAGTCTGAAATCGTCTTCCATATTATATAGTATGCAACCATCAGTATGTAAAATGAGTAGTATGCACTCTAAAAATTGCTGTTTTTTCAACCCATGTTTAAAATCAAATTTTTTTTGTCTGAACCGTAGGTTGCAAATAACCCAGCATTTTTTTAGTGCCTGAAACCTCAGTATGTGAGAAATACTTGAATGGTTTACTGCTTTTGCCAAGATTGCCCATTATGCATTGAATGGGCACTTTTTTATCCGAGGAGGCCATGAAGAAGTACACACCGTCACAGTATTTCAGATGCAGGGTTAGTCTTAGTGCTGTTAGTTTCTAGTAGGTGTTGTTTTTACTAGTCACGGTTGCAACTGTAACGGGTGGCAAATCTCAGGACCGAAATTGTGACAGACTACTCACAGCAATGGAATAGGCCAGAAACATGATGGTCATGACTACAATGAAGCCGGAGATATCGGCCCATGCCCGTTGCAGTGTGGAGGTGATCATGTGGAGTTTGGGGTTGAGTCTGAGCAAATGCCACAGCTTGATGGTTGCGAGCAGAACCAAGAAGGCTATCAGATAGCCCAACACAGCATCTGCTGCGGCGGTCTCTGAAAAACTCACAAACCTGGAGATGAAGAAAAACAACAGCGTTGATCACCGACAGTGTTTAGTCTGGATGCTGCATAAAAATACATAGTGACCTTATTTTTATTTACAATACAAGATAACTGGACATGACTTACTGTGTTATACAATGTAACAATACACGTAGCTCACAGTCCAACACAATATACAATTACGGGTTAAATTAATAAACACTGAATTGTTCTGTAATTGAAAAATAAAACTGAATAAAAAATGAACTATAAGCTAAAGCCTAAGAAAGAACTTCTTAAAGCAAAAATGAAACAATATTATGTTAAATGTGGCTGCTGTCCTTCTGAAATCATGTATCTCCATATCTTGTGATTTTCCTATTTTTTGTCTTAAATCATTATCATTTGTAAGCCTTTATGTTTGTCACTGGGTTTTGCAAATATCTAACCAAAAGTTATAGTCAACTTTTACTTGTCAATTTAAGTATTTAGTCATTTTTAAAAGTACAGTGTTTTTTCCATTTCCTGAAAAACAGCAAATTTGGACAAGTTTTGGAAAGGACAGCGACGATATCTTACATTTTTTGTATCATGAAATGTTGCATTGAAATGTTGTTATACTCCTAATATGTGTATACTATTCAGTATGCAGTGACCCCAAGTTAAAAACGTCTACTCACAAGTCTTTGTTATTTTGGTAGTACTCAATGTCCCGGTTACCCAATATCGTCCTCTTGACAAAAACGGACAATGCACTCCAACTTAAAATAATGATGGCCAACTCTAAAAGATTCCACTTGCTTCTGAAAAACGCCCATTTCTGCTGTCTCATAAGTTTTCCCTGTTATAAAAACATCATATAGTGGTTGACATCAAACAGCATGTCTTTATTTCATTGTTCCTGCACAAACTAAAGCTAACCTGCACAAACATGTAGTAAAGGATGAAGAGGAAATAGATGGCCTCCGATGCCATTATAAACACATGAAAGCCACCCGTAGACTGGTAGAGATGGACACTCTGTACCTCACTTCGATCTTGGAACGCACCTGCGAGACCAACAAGTGTATCAGAAACGGCTAAACTTCAAGCAAACGTAAAAAAACATAACAGAACATTGCTGAAGACGCCTCACCCACTCCTGTGGTTTCGAACATGAGAGTCACAATGCAGAAGAGGTTTACATTTGCGTTGTATACGGTGAACTCCACAAACACGGCCCGCGTATACACGTCCAGCCAAGAGTTGTTATAAAGATACTGAAGGAGTCTGTGGGACAACACAGGAATGGAAAGCTCTGATGATATTGGTATAGTGACCACTTTGCACGTCATAACAGAATAAAGATGCAATACCTGCTTGCGTTCTGCTGATCAGAGCCCAGGTCCACCACAAATCCTCCACCCTTATAAAGGGCCACGCTCCCCCAAACTGGGTTTGATCTGAGTTTGGCTTGACTTTGATAACGCCAAGGTTTGAAAAGAGTCTTTGAATCATTCACATTCCACTGGATCCAGCCTGGAGCGTAGGAGCCCATGTCCTCTGAATCCCAAGAATATGGCCCGTTGCAGTCAACACCGGAGTGCTGCATCGGCTTAGCAGTCTTACAAGAGTCTTTCCTCACCCTGACCTGACGGAGACGAGCGTTGCCAACAAGTTTTGAGTTTCCATCCGTAATGAAGCCTGAGGATGTAGAGGAAAGTCACTAAGGTCTAGTGGTCTGATAAACAAGTTGTTTTTATCTGAAGGACACAATTGAAGTATACCTGGATATTGGCCAAACAGATTATTCAGTAAGGATGTTTTCACCCAGTTGAATATATCTTTCTGCTCCATACTCTCTGAAATGCCATTGCTGAAGCTCTGCCGAATGTGCTGAGTGAGATAGTACGCGTTTGGATCTCGCTGACCGTACGCCACCAAGAGGAGCATCCACAGGAAGCCGACATAAACTGAAACGAGAGAAGTTGTGAACACAAGTAGATTGAAAGTGAGATGAATACTTTTGTTTCTCTTACTTAGAATTTCTCTGATGAGAGCGAAAACTTTCTGTTCTTTGATCATGTTGTTTCTCATCTTTTCGATGTCAGTGGGTGGAGGAGGCTGATAGAAACTACATGTACTGTTTCTCCGGGCTATTCTGACTGCATCAGGATCATCTGTAGGCAGAATCCAGTTACAATTCCATTTAGTAATTTCTCCTGAGTTATGCAAGAGCAACGTCTGAGCAATTTTCCCCGTCACCTGTGCTGGGCAAAGCTCCATCAATGGCAATGTCTCCATACTCTTCTTGGTCAACATTTTTGAGGACCAAAGCAAAAAAGACAGCAAATCCAAGTACCTAAAGAATTCATATATTTATATACATAAGAAAACAATATAATGAATGTACTCTTTTTATTCTGGCTCTTACTTTTAAAGGCTGCGTGATGAAGAGGCTTTCAAAGAAAGACACCACCATAGAAACGAGCCAGCCGATGGATCGCTCCTTCCCATAGGTCAGGCCATACATCATAGTGAAATACGCTGAAACGCCGCTGGTGGCCGCCACGAGAAACCAACCCACAAACACAAACCACCAGGGCAAGCCTTTCTGACAGCACTTTTTGTTGTCTGCACCGCTGCCCTCTGTTGGGCTGGAGCTGCGAGTGTGCTGACCACCGGAACAGGAGACGTGAGGTTCAAGTAAGTTCTTCATGCCCTGCACCTGCAATACAGCCCGGCTGTAGCTGTCCGGCTTAGAGAAAGATGAAGGCCTGAGCAGTCTCAATTCTCTCTCCACATTTTGTAGTTGTTTGTAGAGATATTGGTTGTAGATGATGCATTTTTCACTTCGCTCGGGGCTCTCACAAAAACTGGTCTCTGTGATAGAAGTAAAACAATGTTTTACAAGTATACATATCTATATGAAATGTAAATCCATAAATACACTGTAGAGATTTTTGCACAGTACGCTATAAAATTACAGTTAAGTGTTGAGATATACATTATTGGTAAAATGTTTAGGGTCACTTACTTATTCCTTATGAAAAGGGTTTTTCCACATTTTACAATAATATTAGACTCACTAAAACTAAGGAATAATAAAAATGTAACTATGGCAATTATGTTGTTTCTTAAACAATACAAAATCAATCCAAACCATATTATATTTAGAATCTTCAATGTAGTCACCCTTCGCCTATAGAATTTGGAGAAATGTTTTCTTAGCATTTTATTATCCAGCGTCTAATGCTTTTTAAAAAATAAATCAAGTTTCCATGTTTTCTGACCACTTATTGGCAGCTCTTTATTTATTATTCGGACTTACATGTCAGAAACATTTTTTTGTGATATTTTTTATATTTCATATTATTGCTGTTGACAGTTCATGCACTCACCTTGCAGATTTACATATCTCAGAGAAACAGCAAGCGTTTGCTCCTTTTTAGAAGAGTCGGTGTAAAACTCATTACCGACTCGATTGTGTTGACGTATTGTCTCTTCAACCAGTGACAATAGAGTGTTGATATCTGTTTTACCAGGGTCCACTTCTATCTTTGGAACGGGTCTTCTCATGACCTTATGGAGGGACTGTGCGATCCGTTTAATGTCCTGAAGAAATATTAAAGCATTATTAAGTCTATGACATCACATGCCCTCTCCCCAAAATTCAATCAAAAGACGTCAAGAAGACACTTTTGAGATGTGTTTTTAAGTGCATTTTGCCTTACCCGACTACTTGCTATCAGATCACGTGCAAATAAGGCGTTCTAGAGTATAACTTGCCTTTATTACAGTGTCTGGAGTGATCTCCTTGTGATTATTGTCTGGAGAGGGTGGCTGATTCGGAGACACACGTCCAGTTTTACCCTGCTTTGTCGGATCTATCTTTGACTGTTGCTTCGAAGGCAGTTCTGTCGTTCGCTCTCTTGAACGAGCGTTTCTGAAGATGCTCACGATGAGGAGGTTGATGGGAAACATGATGATTGAACTCTGGATGCCAATCATGACCTGCTGCCAGGTGAACTCAATCTGACCTACAGACCACACGAAGACGTAAATCACATAACAACAGACGTAAACATGTTTTAAATCAAGCTAAGATTAAAGGAGAAGTGCATAAATATATAAATCAAGTGGTAATACTGTATATAATATGTTTGATTTATAATACATAAATAGGAATGTATAAATGTGTTTAATAAATAAATAAAGTGCCATAAGAGATTTAATGGAATTCAAATGAATAATATATTAATATATATCATTACTCAAATACACATTATTTACTCTTTAAGTGAATGTCCCCTCGTCATGTGTTGCATTGCTCTGTTTGCATAGCAATGGACATTCTGAAAGCTTTGCAGTCTTTTCTTTAATAAAGCATGAGATGCATTTGTCATACCCAGATCCATGGTCTGCTCGGAGGGGTCTGTTGGGATGCCCCAGAACATGATACTGGTCAACATTGTACAGAGCAGCAGTGAGAAACAGCAGGAGACACGCTGCACTCTGGTGAAGTTACTGCTCGGTGGACGACTGATCACGGAGAACCAGATGTGACCATCACGGAAGTCTTTTGCGGTCTTCATGAAGAACAGATTGCTGTGATAAATGAAGCTGAAGTAAGAACACGGTACCACATTAAAAAATAACATCCAATTCATTTATATTGCTGACAGCTGACACACCTGAACCTTTTCAAGTCCATCTCTGTCGCTACAGGAAACACTTTATCCAGCGTGCCCTCTCCCATGTCAATAGCCAACCACGAGTTGCACAGAAAGTGCCACTTCTGTCCAGTCTCCAGGTCCTGTACCATGACCTTATTCACATACCTGTCATGATAACATTTACATAAAACAGGGAATTAAAACTGTATAACTAAAGGAAATCTTACAAAAAATACCTTCGTAACTGAATGACATCTCGGAATCACAAGAAAAATGTACTGTCACGTTACAGAAATGTATTACTTGCGCTAAATATCACATTTGTTTCTGTGACCAACATAGCCATTCGTAACTGTATTACGATTATTTTGTATGACTTCATAAGATCTCATTCGTACATTTTAGTGCGATTTAGTGTGATTGTAGAAAAATCTATACAAATTCAGTTATGTATTTTGAATAAGCTTTTATAAAGTTTTCTTGTAAATTTTCAATCATTTGATTTTTCAGCAAATTTGAGGATTTTTTTTATTTTTAAATAAAATGTTATTTTAGGTTAACTTCAGTTTTTATTCTTCACTCATTTTAGTGCTTTAACATTGTTAAACGTAAACTTCAGATTATTCCTAAAGCAATTTACTTTAAGTTTTCTAAATAATATTTAGGCATATATTTGATTTGATTTTAATTACAGACATGTTTTAATAATTCTAGTTTGCGATAATAATCCTGCCCCTGACCGGTGTTTCTCATCCAAAGGTTTTGGAACAATGGGGTGTGTCTAAAGCATGTTTATCGAAAGGTGATTTATTCCGATTTATTTTACCAAGCAGGATAATCCCCTGAGTTGTCGTGCCACAGTCTGATGCTCTGAAGTTCTCCCAGTGAGTACGGTGTGGTCAACAAGAACATATCCAGCCCTCCTCTTTCAAACACTGGCTTATCAGGATCAGTCAAATGATGAGCTTCGCTTTCACCTTCTGCACCCTGCAGAATCACTGTCACCTGAACCGACGTTACGG
This sequence comes from Triplophysa rosa, assembly GCF_024868665.1. NCBI lineage: Eukaryota > Metazoa > Chordata > Actinopteri > Cypriniformes > Nemacheilidae > Triplophysa > Triplophysa rosa. The sequence goes on from NC_079890.1 coordinate 33,202,502, forward strand.
AAGAGTTAACTCTCAACAACACCATAACATTGGTAGAAATACTACTACAGCTGAAGCTGTATGACATCAACCTGAGAGGAAGTGGAGGCTCCACGGCGATGCCCCGTGTTGATGCTTAACAGGTAACGATATTCAGCCAAGGGGTCATTGTCTTCAAGTACTGTGACTTTCACCTGTTCACAAAGCAGAGTTAATGTTTTTGCATCAGACATATATTTTATGGCAGTGAGAAGTATTTATGGTTTATGTTTCTAAAAGCAAAACCTTCACAACATCCTCAATGTCCTTCCTCCGTGCCCACACCACGACAACCAGGTACACCAGAAAGATGGCTCCGACGAAACACACCACCACTGGGTTGTTTACAAAGTTGGCAAAGAGTTCAGCCGTGCGAGACACATCGACCACGTTGGGCATGACGAAGAATGAGCTTCCAAAAAATGTCAGATGGGTGCACAGGCACTGAGTAATCGATGCTGTAGTACGAGGACCAACCTGAACCAAAGGCAAGGTCGGGAAGTCGGGAATGGTCATTTATGTGTATAAATATACACAGTATATATATTGTTCTTACCCTACAGCCATCACGACTCCAGTTGCCGTTCATCTCATCCCAGTACAAACATTGAGCAGCAATGGTTGTGACGAAAACTGAGGCTTTTGTGAAATTCACCCCTGCGTCAACTACAGGCCTCACTAGTAGGTAGTAAACACCCACTTCTATGGGCATTTCCGTAGGGTTAATCACCCACGTGTACCTCTCCTCTGTATCACACAGGAGAAAACATCAGAACTATGCTTGCTTTTCAAGAGAATTATAAGATCATTTCTTATTGGTTTCTTAATTACCTTCAGATTTCCCATCTCGAGGCAGCTGAGTCTGAGCATCATAATTCGTGTCGTTTGGGTAATCCTGAAAACCCAGGAGCAGGTGCAGAGATGTGTCCTCTGAAGGTTCAAACCTCAAAACCAGAGATATATTCGGTGTGGTCACATTGATGACCACAGTGCTGTAGTTTCCCAGATCTAGAAGAGTTTGGTTAACATTCTCCATCTCTGTTCTTGGTAAAAGAATCTAAGAATAGAAGATGCATTATAGTCATAGATGACAAAAGTCTCTATTGTGTGAATTCAGCCTATCAGGTTATTTCACACGTGATCACAGGTTTCTGTGATGCTTAAAGGAAAAGTTAATCTCAAATCAAAATTGTGTTATTTTTTACTCACCCACATGACGTTCAACATGTTTTAAGACCTCCCGGCGTCTTCGGAACACAAATAAAGACGTTTAGGTGACATCCGAGAGATTTCCAGGCCTCCTCATAGACATCACGGTTATAGTTGTTGTCGAGGTCCAGAAAAGTACTAAAGACATCTTTAAATTGGTCCATCCGCTTATAGTGGCTCAACTGAATTTCTTTGCAGCGACGAGAATGCTTTATGTGCGAAAAACAAACCAAAATAACGACTTTAATCAATATATTATCCTCTGTCATGTCAGTCTATGGTGCGCTTTCACGAGAGAACTTCAATGAGGAGGCCTGGAAATCTCTCGGATGTCACCTAAACGTCTTTATTTGTGTTCCCAAGACGCCGGGAGGTCTTAAAACATGTTGAACGTCATGTGGGTGAGTAAAAAATAACACAATTTTGAGATGAACTTTTCCTTTAAATAAACTCTCATACCTCAATCTCCTCAGTGAGGTTTGCCACCGGAATCACAGAACCGTTCTTTTTCGTAAGAGAGAGAGACCCCACGGATCCACTGATCTGCTCGCTCTCACACCAGGAGAACGGATTTATCTTATAACTCGTCATCTGTGACAGGTCAAAAACAACTTAAATACAAACGTTCAAAAACAAACGTTTTTCAAAAAGTTCAAAACCTCACAGTCAGGTAAAAAAACAAATCAGAACAACATGAAGGTCAATGCCAAGTTTAGTAAACGTCTGGTCTGGGGTTTAAGTGATGATTATGGGAGTCAACAAGTTTGACTTAAAGCAGGTATATAAGCAAAACGTTTACAGGAAGAAAGGAAGATCACGCATCTCACCCGAACATCTACCGGTTCTTCTGCAGATAGAACATTAGCACCTAGAGATGGGAGCATAAAACTGGCGGAGTTTCTGTTCTCAATGTTAAAAGATTGTTTCTGAAGTCCATCTACGGACAATCTGAAAGAACACAACACAATGAGTCGTTCGGTTAAGTTCTTACAGAAACACAACTGCAACTCAATGACCTCTTAAAATTAAAACTTGACATCTGTTATTTAGTTAAAGGGAAAAATTCGGTCATGATTTATTCACAGTCAGGTCCTTCCAAACCTATATGACTTTCTTTCATCTGTTAAACACAAACACAAGATATTTTGAAAAAGAAGAGAGATGTCTCAATGCTTTTATGTCCATACAATGAAAGTCAATGAAGATCAATGTTGTTTGGTTACCAACGTTCTTCAAAATATCTTCGTTTGTGTTCTGCAGACAAAAGAATGTCATACAGGTTTGGAATAACACGAGGGTGAGTAAATTATGACAGAATTTTTTTATTTTGTGGGTAAACTATCTCATCATCTGACAATAGCAATCTTACTTTTTTAACCCCCTCCACTCTTACTACCTGTCATAGAAACCCCTTTTGATAATACAATAAATTGTATTTATTGTATTATCGAACCCATAAAACTGGTTAACAAACAACATTTCATTTACTACACACATTGAATTGAATTACCTGTTGACATATAAACCCATCACTGAAGTGCTCAGAATGGTGGGCTCCTGGTTGACCTCTTTCCCAGCCAGCAAGGCACTCTGAACATTGCCCACCGTGTTCAATAAATGACCGGAGATCTCACTCTGTAACGGTGAATTAAGACAAAATGTGTAACTGACAGAAAGCTTTTAACCATTACTTGAATCAATAAGAATTGGGAAATACCTGCTCATCTCTGCTGGAAAAAACTTTAAGGATGTTACTGACACCATCAATAATCGGCGTGGCGGCTTGTAGCACCTGCTCAGAGAATTCCTCAGCAGAATGGCTCAGATAGACCAGAGACTGACTGAGGTTTGTTAGAACCGAACTAGCCTGTAACTACAAGGAGAGATGAGTTAGAAGAGGCTGTGCTACCCTGTCAAATCATTTGGATTTGTTGAGAGATACCTGAGCAGTGTCTGTTAACTCGTCTCCTTGTGTTGTGAGGCCTACGACAGCATCAGCACTCATCTGAACCTCTGCTGGGTTCTTGGGGGGTTCCATGCTTATGGCAACACTCATGCTTTGCAACATTTGTTGTCTCAGCTTTTGTCAAAATAGACTTGTTGAGTTATTCTGGGGTAGAGCGAGTTAGAATACAGCATGTAAAACATATTCTCACCTCTTTTTTGAAACTTTTATCTTGTTGGACAGGCAACGCATCGTTCAGTCTGTTCGATACAGACGTGAACATTTGTGCCAGCGCTGCACCTGTGAGTCGACCCTGCTGCTGCAGCTGAGATACCTGGCTGGAAACAAGCACCTGAAGATCTTCAATAGTGGGCTTAACAGTATTATTCACCTGCAATATAATGCAAATATTACATAAATAATTCACAATTTCTATATACTTAACTGTTTATGTTGTTGTGCTAAATACATTTTAAAACTATTTTTTTTAAATCCTCCCTAAGGCTTTTAAATCTGTGAGATGCTAGAATGTTGTGTTTTCTGTTTTATTTGTTTGTTTGTTTTTTTGTATATTAACAAATTCTATGCTGCATCAAAAATTGCCCTTTGGGCTTATAATAAACTTTGAACCTTGAACCTCACTGATGATGGTTTCATAAAGTCTATGGTGGTTATTGAAATAATTAAACGTCATGTTACATTTTGTGTAGAGTAAATACCATGTTCATTATCAAAGAAAAGGCCATAATAAACATTTTTGTTTTTTATTTTGTATCTGTTATTTTTTGTATATGAATTTTTATGTATTAGTTATATTTAATATAATTAATCTAGAATTTTAAAGGGGATGACCATATGATAAACACATGTTTATATGTATTTTGTATTTTACATTTGCATGTATTTTTAGGCATTAGTCATATTTCATAAAAAACATATTTTATGTATTTCTAATGTTATCGTTATTTACTGTATATTTAATATAATTAGATATAATATATCTATCTAAACTTTACAGTGAATAACCATATAAAAAACACATATAAATATTTTATATTTTACATATACGTATTTAACATATATATATGTATTTTTATGTATTAGTTATATTAATCAAGCTACATTTTAAAGTAGATGGCCATATAATTAAGACATTTATATGTATTTTATATCATTTACATTTTGTATATAATTTTCTATGTATTATTTATATTTAATATAAATCAAATAAAAGTAGAAATCTAGCTTTAGGGTGGATGGCCATATAATAAACATTTTATATGAGTATGTATTTTTATGTATTATTTAAATTGAATATAAAAATGTGTTTGAAAGGATACTAATAAACAAATTTACATTAATAAACAAAAACAAACTTGACTACAAACCCATGTAGTTACAGTAGAGTTGACAGCAACACCTGCAGCATTTGTAACAGTGATTTCCACTGTCAGGATGTAGTTATTACGTTCATCCCCTAGAGGAAGATAAAGCGACTCTACCGCATGCTCGACACCACAGTAGAAAAAGTTTCCTGCAACACCAGGTCAAAGTACACGGGTTAATCTTTATCCACCCTTTAAACAAGCAAGTTGACCTAACCTCTGCGGAGTGAAATATCACCTCGGTCTGTTTTAAAGCAGTATGTACAGGGCCCAGCTTCACAGAAAGATGGATCCACAGGACAGGTGATATTAAAGGGTGAGAGAACATCACCCATTACAGGGCTAATGGTACAAGAGGGCGGATTTAAGATGGATGGAGTCTGTGGAAGAGAATCCGTCTCACTAATGGATGTACTGGTAACTGGAACAATGTATTTAGCAGATCCAGATAAGTTGTCTTTGACAGCTGAGAAGCAGAGAACATTTTGATTTTTTTATAAGATGAGACTATTAATTGCAGCGAAAAAATGGAAAAAAAGGTCAAAACTGTCCAGCAGTAGCCCCAAAAAGTATATTTAAGCCACATTTAAATGTACTGTATTCAAATGAACAAATATGATTGTATTGCTAAAACAACACAAAATGAAAGTGCATTTTTTCTTTCAAAACTTCACAAATAAAGGCTTGTTAGGCTAAATTAGTAAATAGCAGATAATGTTAAAAATTAAGACAAAACGTATTTGGACAAAGCATCATTTATTTCATTTATTACATCAGTTTTGGTAGATACTTCTCATGTCTTCTAATGCAGTGAAGTCTCACATTTTAAGTGTGAAAGTTACATTGTCCAAATACATTAAAATGTGGTGGGAGGGACTAAGGGACTAAAGCCATTCTTACCATAAACCACCACTGTGATATCATGGTTTGCTTTCTGCAGAACTTCGCTGTCTATAGTTAGAGAGGTAACATCCTCTGCCTGCTTTATCAACGGTCTTTGCACTGCCTCTGAGTGACAGTCCCTTAGCAAACCCTGCATTAAATAAATGTTTGAATCAGTTGGGCATTTGAACATGAACATATGCCCAAAACATAAACACACCATAAAAACACTTACAGTAAAATCCTCTGTGCTCTCAAAGTACCACACAACCTTTTGACAGTCTTCACATTCCACCTGCAGTGTAACAGCGTCTGCAATATTGACTGGATTGCAGTCGGAGCAGCTATAGAAACATGACACACATGTAGCATATAGGATACTTACATAAACTATCCACAAATCTAAGTGTACACTTTGAATATTGTAGTCTTACTTTATATGTAGCTGTATATCGTTCCCAGGAACGACGGTGATGCATCTAGTTGCACTTTGTTGGTAACCATTTGATTTGGTAAATACAGTATATAGTGAGAAACTGTAGACAGGTGGCAGACATGATTCAGGTATCTCATATGTGCTGCCTTTCACTTCAGTGGTACAGGGACAAGTCTCGTCTATAAAGCAGAGAGACAAAAAAACATGTTGATATGTGCTCATAAAAGAACAAAAACTCTCATATTGTTCCAAAGTATGTTATTTTTCTGTGAAACAAAAACTGTTGAGTTAGAAAAACTGCATGTGCATCAGGGACTGGGCTTCAAAACAATTGTTAGTAGGATAGTTTTCCACAGAAAAGGTTTAGTTTTGTGTGAACCTTATGGGGGATGTTAAAGACAATGCAAAATATGCAATCAAAACTCCGACTGTAATTTTTCTGTGCATGTCATCCTTTTTTAAATCACGTGCTCTCCAAATCTTTACTCAACAACATTAACCTCCCCCTCCAAACCACATCTCTTCATAAGTATCTCTGGGCACATGGGCGGGACTACAGTACATTGACTGTCCAATGGTTAGGCAGTTCTAAATTACAACCATTTAATCGATTCCCAAAGGACAAAATGAAGCCCAGGTCTATATTTTTTTCTCACTCCAGAAGCTGTTTCACTAGGTTATACATAACAACAGTGTAGAAAACAACTTCTCAAAAGCCTCAAACAAAAATAATATTGTACAAACTAAAATTTGTTCTAAAGGTGGTGATACTTACTACATGTCCAGATAGTGTTTTCATCATCGAATCCATTCACATATAACTTCACACTACTAGAGCCAATGACTGGAACCTCTGGATCAGCAATGATCTTCAGATTCTTGGATGGAAGAGAGATTTTTTTTCAAATATATTTCAGTATTTTTAAGACTGTTCCCCAATTGCACTTTGCTAAAAAAAACTAAAACGCCACTATTATTGTTGATAGTCGATTTATGGAAATGCCTTGCGCTGTTTCAGTTGCTGATCATTAAAATATATGAGCAAAAAATGAATCAATAACAGTCAATTATAACAAAAAGATTGTAAAAAAGATATCTTGCGGTCAGGACTTTTTAAAAGCCGTAGTTACACACGTCTCCATCACACACGTTTACCGTTTCATTGTGGCAATAAACTGTTACGTTTCCAGCATCTGTTTCCATAACCGAGAAGTTATTTGCTGCTCTGATCGCAACATTGAATGCGCCTACGTGAAATAAAAAAAAACAAGGGTTAGGATTGACTCAGAGAGGCTGAAACGCACAATATCTGTACCAATCTATAGTGGCAGCACCTGGTACTGTGTTTGAGATACGGAAAGTCTGTGGACCTCCGTATTGCATCTCATGCTTCTCTGAAAAGGTGGGATTGGTTCCAGACACCAGGAAATGCAGCAGCACTGGAGCACCCCGAGCCAGAGAAACGTTGACATGCAGGTCATAAGCCGGACACTTTTCAGGCTTGAATTCCACTTCTGCCCAGAGATCCTCCACCGGCTCCATCAAGCACACATTCAGGCTGGCGGATCGATCTGTGCGCGTGACCTCATTGAGAGCCGCTATGGTGAGCTGGTGGCAGCCTGGTCCCATCTGGAGCTGGACTTCTGGAGATAAGCTTATGTTGTGACGCAAAAGCCCATTGAGAGCAGAAGAGGAATTCAGCTTCGTGTGTCCATGTTGAATTTTGTAGGTGACGTTTGTTCCTGGGGGAGGTGGAAATATTTGAATGTGAATCTGTTTATTTTGTCTTTTTGTAAATCACACACACATGCAAAATCTCAAAACATTTTTATGTGATTGTGTTGTATATTTACATTTACATTTACGCAGACGCTTTTACCCAAAGCGACTTACATTGCGTTATACTATACAATTGTTTCTAAGTATCTGCAATCCCTGGGATCGAACCCATAACCACTGAGCTACAGGAAAGTATTTGCCAACAATAATAAAAAATATGGTACCTGCATCTAACTGCACTTCAATGTTCAGTGGGTTATTATAAAGCGCTCTGCAGTTTGAATGGTCTGTGGATTGATTCAGGCTGTAGCACCGCACGGTCCCAAACTCTCCAAGTGGTTCCTGGATAAGGATGCTCTTCTGGGCGGCCACGTGCCATTCACTGGTACTACACTCGACCGTGACCGTGTACAGTCCAGCACGGTTGTACTTATGGACCACATTCTCCATCCTAAAAGATTTTCAGTTTATCCTTCAAGTTATTCCATTACAGTGAACTGGTAATATATTTAGTGTTGCTTAGTAACATCACTTACTTATCTGGACTGTAATTCTCGATAACGTGCCCATCACCTGCGCTCAATGTGCACGTGAGGTTGCCTTGAAAGGGGTGTAACAGCCACTTCACTGTAATCGTGACGTTGTCAAAAACTGCTGCCAGTTTGCTCATCAACAGATGAAGAGCTGAAGAGTAAATGTTCAACATATCAACATCATTCTTAAAGGGATAGTTTACTCCAAAATAAAAAATCTGTCATCATTTATTCACCTGCATGTTATTTAAAACCTGCATGACTTTCATTCTTCGGTGAAACACAAAATAATATACAGTACAGTATTTTGAGAAATGTCTCAGTGGTCCTACAATGGAAGTCAATTGGGGCCAATGTCGGGACCAACATTCTTTAAAATATCTTCTTTGGTGTTCAACAGTAGTCATACAGGTTTTGGAATGGTATAAGAATGAGCAAATGATGAGAGATTTATTTTTAGGGGTGAACTACCTTTAATTCAACATTGTCAACATCCAGTACTAACATCAGCCCATATTCTATATTATTTCGGCACACAAAGAGTCTGTGTCATCTCAACCTGGTGTACAGATGTATGGAGGATTATGTAACCAGATAAGCGTTCATGCAGTGAGACACGTACTAGCGTCATAAATAAAGTGTTTCAAGGCCACAGTGTACTTGTAATACATGCAGTAAGAGACAAACTGTTATGTCAATATCAAATATGTTGCTTTATTATTCACCATTTAAACATTACTCTGTGTGTAAGGCCAATGTAACAGTAATGTGTCATTGATCCAAAGTAGAGTTTCGTCTGGGTGCAAACAAATGAGATCTGACCGTTTTTGCAATGATATTCCACTGACAAATAGCTTCCAAAAGTCGGACACGGCTCTCCAAAGGATGAGATATCAACAGCAGCCTGGCACACCTGCAGCCCGTGGCAGTTCCCTCGAGAGACAACAAGAAACTTTGATTACAAGTAATATATATTTTCATTGTACAACTTATACACCCCATCATACAACAAACGTAAAGAAAAAAACTATTATGTGGTGTATAGTGTTTTATATTGAAAATAAAAAGACATATACCACAGTTAACGTTAATAAATAAACGTTCAATCAACTTTCAGATGTTTCAGCTGAGCATTGGATGTACCTGAGACGGTATCTACAATGTCCACCCAGCTGCACTCCTCCTGCTGTGGAGATGCATGAGTCGGACTGCGACTGCTCCTGCAGTAATGCAGCGTTTTCCTGCCGTAGAAACTGTCGTCAATCTCTATCACTTGACCAGAGCCACATTGAAGTGTAGCGTTATGATCAGCGCAGGCTAATGAACGCCCAGACTCTGAAAGACATTTTTATTTTGAAGACATCACTAGTTAGTTAGTTCTGAGAGAAGGTCTACCATAATTTATTGGCAGTTCAATTATGATTTTCATTGTGGCTTTCTGGGGCCATTGTAAAGAAAGTGGGACCAACCAAATTCGCAGATAAAATAAAGCTCCTGGCTGCAGTTACTGGTGGTCTCCCACTGAAACCCAGAATCTCTCATAATGTATCCACAGCTTGCGTTCTGTGCAGGCTCTCTGAGCCAGCTGGAAAAACTGACATCCGAGCCATCCAGCCAGGATAAGAGAACTGAGAACGAAAAGCACCCGAAACAAAATCTTGAAATGTAACATGTAAGAAATTATTTGGAGTAGAAGGATTTCTTAAAACTGTTTTAAATGTAGTTATCAATAAACAGCATGAAATAAAGACCGCTCAAATTGGCAATGGATTAGGTGAAATCGTAGTCGAATTAATCGTATTTGATTTTTATTTATTTACTTGGTAATGTTACTTTGAGTGATATGTTACCTTGTCCTTAAATCCTTGCCAAAACAAGTTGTTGCAAGTTGTACTCTCGATTTTTTTTTCTACTCATCAGTATGACCCAACTAAGATGGTGAACCTCAACAGCGTGGCAAAAGTGATACGCTGTCCCTTAATGCCCACAACAGCCATAAAAACTGAGATGAATGTACAAAAGGGCCAAGGCAATATCTTGCCATTAATGTTTCTTTGTGTGATTATCAGGGTCTTTATAAACCTATAGAGATTGATGTCACTAACAGCTTGCTGTTCTTCAGAGATAACAAAAGACATGCAATGATGGTGATAATAGCATTCAGGTAAAAATAGTTTGTTTGCATGAAAAGCCGGCTGACAAGAGAGATAGGATTGAGCAGTCTGTGTGCTATCTGCCTATTGGGTTGAGGGAGTCATTCATTTGTAAGTCATTAATGACAAACTGGGCCCAAATTTACTTTGCCAACATGCAAATAATGTGTGTCATGATGAGAATGTTTGCCAAACATTTCCAAGCAGCTGTGAAACTGTATTTTGCTCTTAATTTCTTTAAGCAAATACATATATTTTACAGTATATACAATACATTTTGTATTATTATAATTGAGTTGTGTACTATTTTTATATTTTTATTTCATATGTATTAACTTTATTTATTGATTTATGTACAGTATATAAATATAGAGTTTATATATATATATATATATACTATATATATATATATAGACACACACACACACACACACACGTATATATATACATTTTAGCTGTCACTGAGTTACTTGCAGCACCAAAACCAGTACAACATAAGTCTTTGTCTCTCAAGGGAACTGCACTTGTCACAATGATGACTGTCATTATATTTTAACTATAATTTCTTTGTCATGACGTGATGTGAGGAATAATTAATGTACTGTATATGTATGTATAGTTTGTAACTGCTCGCATCATTTTTGTTCCTACAATGGTACAGTTCCTAATAACTAAAGGAGACTCAATAACAGTAATTGACACGCCAAAACCTATTTTTTGCAATCAGTGCTATTTGGATAAAAAAACAAGGAAAGTTTGCATAAGCAACTAGAATAGAATTAGATCAAGAGAAATTGATATTATAGATATATAATATTATTGTATAAAATTGTATTATATCAATTTGATATAATTATTTTATATTATAAGTTACAATCTATTCAAAAACGTCTTTTTAAAAAGCTTTTTGCAGAATTATATGAAGCCTTTCTGAACCAAAGCAATGTACCGTCTGTGGCCGCAGGATCCAAAGTGAGATTGACAGAAGAAGGCGCTAGTCCGATCCACCAGCTTTGTTCTGTCTGCAGGTGTTTCTGGAGAAATTGCTGGGTCTCGTCATTCTGGATGAAGGCCAGGTGCCCGCCGCCTCTCTCACACCAAGCTTGAGCGCTGAGAAAACTACGCTGCAGACCCACAAATTCATAGCAATAGCTCTCAAGAGCCTGCTGGTGTTCTGGGCAGGTAAGACCGTCTTCACCATTACTCCAGACTAAAGCGGCATGAAAAATCAGTGTAAGACACAGAACGTTGTGATAGTCCATCTTTACCCGTCACTTGTCATGAACTGAAGAGGCCCGATCCCTCTGTATTTAAAGACAACTGACATCCGTCCCCAAAACAACATTCCTGAGTTGCCAACAGACATGGTTACTTACCAACAACGGTTTGCTTGCACGACTGCTGGGCTTTTGTGTTGTTCTCTCAGATGCATTTAGACAAAAACATTTAGACAAAGCACCCCAATAAATTGTGAAAACAGCATCTTTACACAGAGCTATTGATGTCCACAGCCTGAGCGGATGGAGATAAGGCAAGTGCTGGAAAAAAAACCTCAACTCGAGATACATAACAGCTCTTTTCTGAAATGGGCCATTATCAGGAAACAGCACAATTTCAGCTCTGTATGTTGTCCATCTCTTATACTACTTATGTCCTATTGGGCAATTCAACTGTGCTGAAATAGTGGGATTATAACACCTAGTCCTATTAAGCGAATCTACTAAAATTGACAGGTAGCTGAATAGTTAGATGGTTTAACATCTAACAAACATGTGCCTTTGCATGCAGTATTATGTAAAAACATGAAACAACACCCACATCACAGATGGTTTAGCTTTCTATATTAGTCATATCATGCCTAATATGATACCCATACAATCCAATGAGTGCAATATATTTATACACTCCCTTACGAAAATTAACCATGTTTTTTTGTCGTACAAGTGTTGTTTTTTTGGTGCATTGATTACTTAGGGCAAAACCATGGTTTTACTACAGTAACCATCGTTTACTATGGTTTTTACAAAAAACATGGTTTTCAAAACCATTGTTATTTTGTGATAACCATTGTTTTACTACAGTAACCATGTTTTTTTGGTTTTAACTGTAGTAAAACCATGGTAAACGTTCGTAAGGGTTAAGACGTTGACATTATTGTGTAGGTAAATACAAAGTATTTCATTTTAATTACGTGCCAGACATGAGTATCTGCAGTATAATTTGTTGTTGATCAAAAGTTGTTGATTTCGGGAATAAAACAAGTGTACGAAATATTACGTAAAGGGGAGAGTATGAAACTTGAAACTATTATTCATAGTACTACCTCCTCCAATATAACGTGCCTTAAAGTCCGGCACACCGGGGGTTGTGCAATGTGCAGGAACACGGACGCAGATCACGTCGGACGTTATCTTTGTGTTTGCTGCAATGGAAGTGAGTTCGGAGCAGATTCAGGATCAGCCCTGCATGCTGTCTTTCTTCTTTAGGAACAGAAGTGAGACACCGGAGCCGCTAAAGGCAGACGTTTCAGGTAAATGTTACGAGTGGTCGAGACAAACAGCCTATAAAGTCGTGTATATAACGCCAGCACTCCTAAACTTATCTAGAAGTTTAAAATATAAAATACACAAAATGGCGTATTTAAATATACAAGATAAGAATTTTAAAATATTGTGACTTAAAAAGCCACATAGCTAAATGAATCTATTAAATCTACAATCCCCAACCTCTTGGTGAAAAAGAAACAAAAGACAGTCATTTAGCAAGTACAAGCAGGTGACCTTATCTTTCTCCGTTTTACAACAGTAAGCTTATGGCTATGATTAATGAGTTCCGTTCCTTTGTGTACACTGCAAAAAATGACTTTCTTACTTAGTCTTTTTTTCTTGTTTTCCAGTGAAAATGTCTACAAATTCTTGAATCAAGATGCATTTTCTTGATGAGCAAAATGACCTAAGAAAATAAGTCTTGTTTTTAGTAAAAAAAATGAAATTTCAGTGAATTTGTGCTTAAAACAAGCAAAAAAATCTGCCAATGGGGTAAGAAAAATAATCTTGAATTAAGGTTGACCTTTTTCTTAGTCACTCAATTCAAGTTTATTTTTCTTACCCCATTGGCAGATTTTTTTTGCTTGTTTTAAGCACAAATTCACTGAAATTTCATTTTTTTTACTAAAAACAAGACTTATTTTCTTAGGTCATTTTGCTCATCAAGAAAATGCATCTTGATTCAAGAATTTGTAGACATTTTCACTGGAAAACAAGAAAAAAAGACATTTTTCTCTCTATAGAGAGCATCGCTTTGTGGTCCCCCTTACAAAAACGTATAATCTTAAACTTCGAATTTTAATTAAACCAAACACAAATTCTGTTATACAATGCTGGAACATCAATCCTTTTGGTTGGTGGTCTTATTTTTCTGATGTTTGATTACGTACATTTATGATAAATGTCTGTATTTCATATAATGCAACTAAATCTTGCCCCCCCAGGGGACCACAGTCCCCACTTTGAGAACCATTGCCATACAGTATATCAATGTATTTGTGAAAGTAGCAAAAAACTATAAAAAATGTATTATTGTGTTGTCTATCATCAAGTTTTATTTGTATATGTTTGGTTTTAAACTATTTAAAATATAAATAAATAATTAGAATACAGAAAATGTGTTCTGTGTATTCTGTAACTTTGTATTTCCACACTCATCCTGTCAAATAAAGCAGAGCACTAAAGATGAATGGGTAAATGCTGGGTAAAAGCTATCTAAAGTGTTTAACTACATTGAGGTAGTCATTGTTCAGACATTAAAGAGTCTGTCTTCCATAGGATCCATCCCAACATGGCTTCAGGGGACACTTCTGCGCAATGGTCCTGGTCTGTTCTCAGTTGGCGACACTTCATACAGGCATTGGTTTGATGGGATGGCTCTCATTCACAGTTTCACCTTCAAAGATGGTAAGTGGACGAGATTGTTTTAAGCGACATTTATGGAAACCAGCGTACTACACTAAACTACTGTATGCATGGAAGAGTACATGCAGAGTATTACATGCATTAAAGACAATAAAACTCTCAACCTATTTCAGGTGGCGTATTTTACAAGAGTAAATTCTTGAAGAGTGAAACGTTCAAAAAGAACACAGCTGCTAAGAGGATCGTTGTAACTGAATTTGGAACCATGGCCTACCCAGATCCTTGCAAGAACATATTTGCCAAGTAAACAGAATCTCTTTTCTCATTTGGACAAACTGAGTCGATCAAAAAGGACATCATTATTAATAGATTTACATTGCTTTGTAGAACCTTCAGTTACCTGCTGAATGCCATCCCGGATTTTACAGACAATAATCTCATTAACATCATAAAATATGGTGAAGATTATTACGCTTCATCAGAGGTGAACTACATCAATCAGATTGACCCATTGACCCTTGACACTTTAGGAAGAGTGAGTCCAACATTCATTTTTTAAACTTTTTTAATTTTGTAATCCAAACATTTTTATGGTCACACGACTGCTTGCAGATCCTTGTTCTTAATTTTTATTTCAGACTAACTACAGAAACCACATTGCCCTGAACCTGGCAACGGCACACCCGCACTATGATGATGATGGGAACACGTACAACATGGGTACGGCCATCATTGGCTTCGGCAGGCCGAAATGTGTTATTTTCAGGGTGCCTGTTAATGCTTCAGGTACAAATAGAAACATGGCTAATTCTTTATTATGTTTCAGAATGCATTCCAACACAAAAATCTGTTATACAAATGCATTTTCTTTTTATTACAGAAAAAGGGATGAAAAAGCCAGCACTCAAACAGGTGGAACAAATTTGTTCCATTCCCTTCCGCTCCACCCTGTACCCTAGCTACTTCCACAGCTTCGGCCTGACGGAGAACTACATCATCTTTGTGGAGCAGGCCTTCAAACTGGATATACTGAAACTGGCCACAGCTTACTTCAGAAACATCAACTGGGGCAGTTGCCTAAAATTCGACAAAGATGATGTTGTAAGCAAACTTCCCTTAATTTCGCTACATCACCTAAAATACTATCGCATCTGCTCATCTGTGTGCTTTAATACATATCCAATGTAGTCTAAAAATTGTTATGCTTGATATTTTAAGACCGTAATCCATTTGGTGAATAGAAAAACTGGGAAAGTGTTGAGCACAAAGTACTATGCAGATGTCTTTGTGGCCTTCCATCACATCAATGCTTTCGAGGAGGACGGCCATGTTGTCTTTGACTTGATCACATACAAGGACAGCAATCTGTATGATATGTTCTATATAAAAAACATGCAGAAGGATATTGACAAGTTCATAGAAACCAACAAAGATTTTTCACCACCATCATGCCAGCGGTTTGTCCTTCCTATCAACATAGACGAGGTAAAATAGGGCAGATGAAGGAAAAACTTGCCTCAGCAAATGCTTTCTACTTTTTTAAACTTAGAAATAATATTTCTTCATTTTCCCTTGTGCCATCAGGAAACCCCGCCAGACACCAACTTGGTAAAATTGCAAGACACAACAGCCACTGTAGTCCTGAGGCAGGACGGCTCGTTGTACTGCACACATGACACTCTTTTTGAGGGTGAGATTATATTCTGAATTTTTAGCAAAACATGTGCATTTATGCATTTGGCAGACAATTTTAACCAAAGAAAACTACATTACAGTGCAAATGGGCACAATAGCAAAGCTTTAATGAATCTTAATGAAGTAATAGAAACCAACTTCATATTGCAACATTGCAGGTTTAGAATTACCAAGCATCAACTACAAATACAACACTAAGAAGTACAGGTACTTCTATGGATCCCGGGTCGAGTGGTCACCATTTCCAAACAAGGTCATTTTGATTATTTTTAACCCATTACTAAGGCATATTGTCCTGCGTGCAAAAGCAGTAATTCAGTAAAATTGGCACGTATTCTTGTACTTATGTACCTGTACAGCTGGCAAAAGTTGATATAGTCACCAGAAAACATATCGAGTGGGTGGATGAAGATGGTTACCCATCAGAACCAGTGTTTGTTGCCTCTCCAAATGCTGTTGAGGAAGATGATGGTGAGTATTTTATGAAAATATTGTAATACCGTTAATGTATAATAGCTAAACGAATAAAAGATTTGGAACCAATGTTCAATATCTATGTCATCTTTTTCTTGATTTGTAGGTGTTATTCTTTCTTCGGTGATTTCGCTTAACCCTCAAAAGCCACCTTTCCTTCTGGTCCTTGATGCCAAGTCCTTTACAGAGATCGCCCGGGCTTCAATTAATGCCTCGGTTCATATGGACCTGCATGGATTATTCATACGTGACACATCCACCTAATATTATGCTAAAAATACACCACAGCCAGTTGAAAGCTGAGTTTTGTCTTGAGTTCCGATAGAACATCAGAGTCATGAGGTTAAACCCAGGAAGGCACTTCATGATAAGTTATATTATGACATACGAATGTAAACCTTGAACGCACTTAGTCGCTTTGGTAATAGCTCATATAAATATAATATTGTATAAATTTCTTTGTTCTGATGAACACAGTGAAAGATATTTGGAAGAATGCTTATAACCAGACAGATTTCTCCCCCATTGACTACAATTGTAGTCAAAAGTACCAAATATCTTTCTCTGTGTTCATCAGAACAAAGATATTTATAGATTTGTAACAACTCAAAGGTGAGAAAATGATGACACAATTTTCCTTTTTGGGTGAAGTATCCCTTTAATGAGTTAGGCATTGAGGATTGGTGGTGTGTTGCTAAACAGGTGGAATCATTTATAACTAAAATACCATTCATTTTCACAAATCGCTTGCTGCTGGTGTGACATTTTATCCAAAGGAAAGTGCAATCAAACACTTTTGATGTTTGTGTAATGAAATGATGTAACAATTTATTGTTATGAGTAAAGTTCAAAAAGGGCAATGTACAGCACTGATGGCCATAATTAAATCATACCACAAATCTGATAGGACCCACACTTATCTGATAGAAAAAAATGGTTTTCTATTGTGGAAATGTGTTCTCTGCATTGAGAAGTTAATAGTTTTTGTTTTAATTTGTCTAGCATGGTGACTAAATGGACCAATAAATAGAAACTGTAAGGCAGGAGTACAGTTACCTTTACATTTTTCTTATTTATTTATATAGAGAGTAAGTTGTCCATCTCCTTTATAGGGTCTCTGTTTTGATGTAAAGCGCTTGGCACATGGCATGTTCCTGTGATTCCAGCAGCCAGTTCACACAGCATTGGCTCTCAATCCCACAATATCCTGTGCAAGTCATAAAGAATGAATGAAACATTCAGCTCACTTTGTCACATATGGTTACACAGAGAAAATCATACAACGTTGTGTTTATATATACAAACCCGATTCCAAAAAAGTTGGGACACTGTACAAATTGTGAATAAAAAAGGAATGCAATAATTTACGAATCTCATAAACTTATATTTTATTCACAATAGAATATAGATAACATATCAAATGTTGAAAGTGAGACATTTTGAAATGTCATGCCAAATATTGGCTCATTTTGGATTTCATGAGAGCTACACATTCCAAAAAAGTTGGGACAGGTAGCAATAAGAGGCCGGAAAAGTTAAATGTACATATAAGGAACAACTGGAGGACAAATTTGCAACTTATTAGGTCAATTGGCAACATGATTGGGTATAAAAAGAGCCTCACAGAATGGCAGTGTCTCTCAGAAGTCAAGATGGGCAGAGGATCACCAATTCCCCCAATGCTGCGGCGAAAAATAGTGGAGCAATATCAGAAAGGAGTTTCTCAGAGAAAAATTGCAAAGAGTTTGAAGTTATCATCATCTACAGTGCATAATATCATCCAAAGATTCAGAGAATCTGGAACAATCTCTGTGCGTAAGGGTCAAGGCTGGAAACCCATACTGGATGCCCGTGATCTTCGGGCCCTTAGACGGCACTGCATCACATACAGGAATGCTACTGTAATGGAAATCACAACATGGGCTCAGGAATACTTCCAGAAAACATTGTCGGTGAACACAATCCACCGAGCCATTCGCCGTTGCCGGCTAAAACTCTATAGGTCAAAAAAGAAGCCATATCTAAACATGATCCAGAAGCGCAGGCGTTTTCTCTGGGCCAAGGCTCATTTAAAATAGACTGTGGCAAAGTGGAAAACTGTTCTGTGGTCAGACGAATCAAAATTTGAAGTTCTTTTTGGAAAACTGGGACGCCATGTCATCCGGACTAAAGAGGACAAGGACAACCCAAGTTGTTATCAGCGCTCAGTTCAGAAGCCTGCATCTCTGATGGTATGGGGTTGCATGAGTGCGTGTGGCATGGGCAGCTTACACATCTGGAAAGGCACCATCAATGCTGAAAGGTATATCCAAGTTCTAGAACAACATATGCTCCCATCCAGACGTCGTCTCTTTCAGGGAAGACCTTGCATTTTCCAACATGACAATGCCAGACCACATACTGCATCAATTACAACATCATGGCTGCGTAGAAGAAGGATCCAGGTACTGAAATGGCCAGCCTGCAGTCCAGATCTTTCACCCATAGAAAACATTTGGCGCATCATAAAGAGGAAGATGCGACAAAGAAGACCTAAGACAGTTGAGCAACTAGAAGCCTGTATTAGACAAGAATGGGACAACATTCCTATTCCTAAACTTGAGCAACTTGTCTCCTCAGTCCCCAGACGTTTGCAGACTGTTATAAAAAGAAGAGGGGATGCCACACAGTGGTAAACATGGCCTTGTCCCAACTTTTTTGAGATGTGTTGATGCCATGAAATTTAAAATCAACTTATTTTTCCCTTAAAATGATACATTCTCTCAGTTTAAACATTTGATATGTCATCTATGTTGTATTCTGAATAAAATATTGAAATTTGAAACTTCCACATCGTTGCATTCTGTTTTTATTCACAATTTGTACAGTGTCCCAACTTTTTTGGAATCGGGTTTGTATAATTTACTTGCTTTTCGTTAAGTTTGACAATACTCTTGGTGCGTCAATTATCTTTTAACCACTATCTTGTCTTTTAATAAGATGTTTCCTCACAACACAGATAAGGTCTAATTATCTTGCAGTTTACATAGATTAGTTTAGTGTTTTCAGCTATTATCAAATCATAACAGTATTTAACAGTATCATGTACAGAACCCAGTAAAATGCAACATTTATATGTTGGTCTGTATCACCTTAGAAATGTAACCGTGTTCGTAGGCTAATTGTAAACTTTAACTTTTTACTGTATTTTTTTAATGTAAACATGCTAGTTGAGGGCCCATGGGTGCCCAAAGCTAAATTTGAGGGTCCTTGTGGAAGATTAATTGTAGAATTCGTATGTTTTTCTTCAGCAGAGCAGTACTTAATATTAAAACAATATAGGCAGATCAATATCTGTGTACACAAATTTGATTGTTATTCAAATTAAATTAAATATTTCCATTTTTCACCACCTAGGCCATTCTTGACACTTCAAGACTGCCAAGATTATGACAAGGCCAGTAATTAAAGCACGATAAGGAAAGCTATCATTCAAATCATCGTTATTTAGAACTCAGTGACCTTGTTGTTGATCGTGCTGAAAGGCGGAGTCCGTGTTCGAGTTTCTTCGTGGCTGCACAGACCGATCAGCGTATGACATCAAGTATCGCGAAAGCGATTCCAAAGCGCGGCTTTCGAGTTGGTCTCGCGATACTTAATGTCATTTAGTAGGTCTGTGCAACTGCAACACAGTATGAAGTCCGAAACGCCTAGATAGAGCGAGTCAGAGTTTATAAATACAGAAAATTACACTGAATTGCCACTTAACTGCAGACTGAAGAGCATTTTGGAGGAAAGATGCAGTACGACTACGGTAAAAACAAGGAGGAACACCCCGACCCCATTAAAGCAGAAGTGAAAGGTAAGGAAGAATCGAAGCTGCTGTGTTGCATTTCCCAGTGAAAGCAGCGCGTTTATAGTTAACATGTTAATGTCGTAGTTAAACATATCTCCGCGATTCACGAAGTGTAACGTTGCATATCTTTGGAGGATTGTCTTGCTCGTATTGCTGTCTAGCCACATGTAAAAAAACAATCAAATGAGAAAGTGCTTTCTTAGAAAACACACTACGCAGTGCACTACTATATGAAGAGTTTATTTCCAAAATGAGATAACTTTTTTTTTTAATTGTGTATTCCAATGAGGCCTAATATCAATCAAACTGCAGTTGGTTTGTTTTGATATAAGCCATAATAACTAAATAAAATATATAGCTAACTAACACAGTAAAACATGATAACATAATAAAAAACATGATTTTTGATTTTTTTAAACCGAGTTATCGCATTTTGGGGAAATAACTCTTCACACAGTAACGTTACACTTACGTTCAAACTTTTAGGGTCACTTACTGACTTCTATTTTCCTCATTTTAGACATCAAAGCTGTTAAATACTAGTTTTTTGGGGAAAACGAAACGCAGTATGTTTGCACAATTATATTTTATATAGTTCTCGTTTTCAAAAGACATTTGACTATGCCTTCAGATCAAAAGCTTTGTACTAAAGTGACCCAAAGCTTTGTACTAAAGTGACCCTAAGCTTTTGAACAGAAGTATATTTTGTAGTATATGGATATCTGCTGACATCTACAGACAAGCAGCTATAAACAGCAGATGAACAGGAAAATATACTTTTATACAAAGTGACTCATAAATCACAATTTATGAATTTCATTAATGACCGGAGTAGACGTGAAATTGTAAATTGCTTTATTGTTTTTCTTTTATTGTGATTTCTGAAGGTTTGCTTCCTGATTGGCTAGAAGGCACTCTTGTACGCAATGGTCCCGGTCTCTTTTCTGTGGGAGAGACCTCCTATAACCATTGGTTTGATGGAATGGCACTTTTACACAGTTTCTCTATTAAAAATGGTATTTTCCTCATTGCTTATGCCATGAGTGCTGACATAAGAAATATTTTATTGAATATCCAAAGTCTTTTATCAATAATTTATACCATCCCTAGCCTAGACCTAGGACCTTTGTTAACTTTGGATAGACCTGCATTACTAATACAGTATTCCTTATTTTTTTAGGAGAGTTGACATACAGGAGCAAATTTCTCAGAGGTGACACCTTCAACTCCAACATGCAAGCCAACAGAATAGTGGTATCAGAAATGGGCACCATGGCTTACCCAGACCCGTGTAAAAACATTTTCTCCAAGTAGGTAGCCGTTTTCCGAAATTCTATTATTTTTACATGGACATGTATTTTCACATATTCAGTTTTAAAGCTTATGAAATTTCGAAAAATGACTTGGTTGGTGTTGATGTGCTGCATACATGTGAAGGCATATCCTACAGTGCGGTTCGAAGATGGAATTAATGATTGTAAATGAAATACATTTTGTACATTTCAGAGTGATCACCTTTCTCAGTCACACTATCCCAGACTTCACTGATAACTGTGCCAATAACATCATCAAATATGGAAATGATTATCATGCCACATCTGAAACTAACTATATTCGCAAAATTGACCCCGTCACTTTAGAGACTCAAGACAAGGTAAATAAAAACTTCTTTCTTATTCCTGTAAAAGAAGTAAGTAGTTTTGCTTGTTCATACGAATATTGTTCCTGCTTCTTTATTAAGGTGGACTACCTAAAACATCTACCAGTAAATATGGTAGCATCACATACACATTATGATAAAGAAGGAAACAGCTACAGTATGGGCACATCCATCGCAGAGAAGGGCAAAACAAAATACACATTGTTCAAAGTTCCAGGAGCAGGTAAGATTGTTGACATTTTAAAATTGGGAATGCAAATCACTTTGATTATTGTTTCATGATCTGTACATACCTTATTGTGTGAGATGTGTGCATTTTTACACCGTTGCCATTGCTAATACGCAAAAAAAGTATTGAACACCACCTAGCAACAAGAGCCGTTGAGAGAGAGAGAGAGAGAGAGTCGCGACAAAGGAAGTTCAAATTTTTCACGTGTCCCGTGATTCATGGAGCCTTCAGATAGTTCCAGGAAGTTATGATGTCTCTATTATTTCTTTCATTTTTTTATTCATTAAATGACTTGCGTCTTTAAATGGGTTAAAAGTGTACCTCAACTGGTCTGTTTAGCCGCGGCTCCATGCGTTACTAGTAACTTCCGGGAACTATTGAGAGACTCCATGAACCGCCATTGTTGTGAAAAAACTGTTCAATTGGAGTCAACGGAGTTGACGCAACTCTCTCTCTTTCTCAATGGCTTTGCTAGCAACCACCTAATGTGTTAAAAAAAACTTCCAGAATTCCCTACCAACCACATAGCAACACTCTGGTAACCAATTTTGCTGGGGTTTACTTGCACTTATAAATACTATATGAAACGGTTTGTTTAGTTATACAAAAAACTACCCTACAGTTTCTAACCCTCAATGATTGTTCCTGTATTCAGGTGGGTCAGACCAATCGCAGACGGCTTTGAAGAACGTCGAGGTTGTTTGCACCGTGCCTTGTCGCTCCCTCCTCACACCCAGTTATCACCACAGCTTTGGCATGACCGATAACTACTTCATATTCATCGAACAGCCTTTGAAGCTGGACATCCTGAAAATGGCCACAGCCTATCTAAGGAAAGTCAGCTGGGCCAGCTGCATGAAGTTCAACCCAGAAGAAAGTGTAAGAAATTTTGATTTTTGCCAGTGTGCACACCTGCGCACCTGTCTGCTGAGAACGTTCCTGTAATTTCTCTTTTTATCCCCAGACGTTGATTCATCTCATCGATCGAAAGACAAAGAAGGAGGTCGGGACGAAATTCTACACGGGTGCGATGTGTGTGTACCATCAGGTCAATGCCTTTGAAGATGACGGCCATGTTGTTTGTGATGTGATCGCCTATGATGACAACGGCTTGTATGATATGTTTTACCTGGCCAAGCTGAAGGAGCCGTTGGCCTCTGACACTAACCCCTTGTACTGTAAGCCCAGGTGCAAAAGATTTGTGTTGCCCCTTAGTGACAAGGTAGATCATTGTTTCATTAACATTCTAAAAGGAAGGCGTTCACTAGGATTGAATTGAATGAAATAATTTTTTGACACCCGCAGGGTGAGACAGGTGAGGATCTGGTCAAACTTGAATATACGACGGCGAGTGCTGTGAAAGAGAAAGATGGAAAAGTTCTGTGTCAGGGCGAAGTTCTCTTTGATGGTGAGATGAAGTATGTTTTTTCCACTATGAGTAATAAACATTCTTTGTTTTACTATGTGTATAATCTTAATCTGCATATTGCATTTAGGTGTGGAACTTCCAAGAATTAATTACATTTTCAATGGAAGAAAGTACAGATATGCGTATGCGTGTTTAGTGGACAAATCTCCAGTGGCCATAAAGGTATGAAAAGTTAAATGTTTTACCAGGTAATGCTATTGAACTAATAGTAAGGACAGAACATCTTTTATAGATTGTGAAGCTTGACGTTGTAACCAAGCAGCAGATTGAATGGACAGAGGAGGACTGCTTCGCCTCAGAGTCAGTTTTTGTTCCCAGGCCCAATGCAGTTGATGAAGATGATGGTTAGTTTTTTTCATCCTGTAATATAATAATATGCTTTTCCTTTTCACCAAATTCTGATGCCTTAATAAAACTGAGATGGTATTTCATTTTATGCTTTGGAGTTGTATAATTGTACTACTTAACTTATCATAACCTTAAACTAATCATGCATTTGATTTTGTGTAGGGGTAGTCCTAACATCCGTCATAAACACCAAACCCGGCCAGCGTTGCTTTCTGCTGGTGCTTGATGGGAAGTCTTTCAAAGAGGTTGCACGGGCATACGTAGATGCAGAGTTTCACATGGACATGCATGGATACTTTATACCAGACAGCAGTTAAGCGTTTCATGTCCCTCTGTCACCTGCCCATTCCAAATGCAAGCTGTGGGGAACGTCCTGCAGATGTTGATATCTTCACTGAAATGTCATCATTTTGTGTCTGGTTGCACTTTTTATAACCCTCTGAACACAAATAGTTTGATAGACATGGTCTCCATTTGAAAGCTGTGCAAATGTCAAATGTAATGTATAAATATATTGTTTACGTAGTCATTAAAGATGAAATTGTTATTGCTTCTATTGAATTCTTATTTGAATTGTGTTAGAGCTACAAGGGTCAAAATCTGCACGTGAAGAATCGAGTAACAACCCTTAAATACACTTTTAAACAAACATATATTAAACGTACAAGGACTAGTGATGCTTAGCAGTTTTTGTGCATCAGAAAAGCATCAGAATTTTGTGCATCAGAAAAGCTACGCTTTTTAAATGTAAAAAATCACACAATTTACGTTAATTTCTTAATTTCGTGGAGTACACAACGTTCTGTCTTAATGTACTTATTTATTATTAGAAAATATTTGTTGTCATAAGATACTGAAAACTTGTTCTTGTCAAGCATTGAATTCGTGGTGTGACCTGTGAACGTTAAATGTGTTTTTATTGCCCTCACCAATATGGCGGCGCAGTTGACACACCGCGGCAACTGGTTCAAATAGCACAATGCTACGTTTATGCACCCGAAGCTAATGACGACATAACTCTGAGACGATCGGGCGCTTAAACGGAACAGGACATGACTTTGTAAAGCTCGTTCTGAAAATATTTCCACTTTGATGAACAACCTCGGCACCAAAATGTCCCTTCTCAAAGCCATCAGATATAACGTATGTTGCTTGTTTTGAAGATGACAGTTATTTGTGTTGATGTGAGATGGTTCGTGCATTGCGTTCATGACAAAAGAGTTTGTGTAACGTTACCCACACAGTGTTCTGTGCATGAAGTCACGGTTACGCGATCATTTTATCATCAAAAGCCAGCCAGTATGTTATTGTAACACTTGCGACTGCTGTCATGTTCACCTGTGTCTTCAGACGTACGTGTTGGGTAGGAATAGCATTGCGCGGTCTTCATCATCCAGTCACACAGTTGGAGAAACGCGCATTTCACAGATATTAAAAGAGAAGTTTCCTCAGGCTTCCTCGGTCAAGGTTGTGGATATATCCGGTGAGTTTGAGAACAGAATTAAACTTACAGATGTGACTTGTACTGTAGGTATGCAGTTATGTATTTGTTTTGTTTTGTTTCAGGGGGCTGTGGTGCAATGTATGAAGTACACATCGAGTCTGACGAATTTAGAGGCAAGAGAACTGTGCAGCAGCACCAGATAGTAAATCAGGTGGGTTAAGGAGTACTAAAGTGTCCGTTATACGGTTATACTGTAAATAAACCATTTCGGGCATTAATATATAAGTCTTCTAACCTAAAAAGAAGAATTAGAGATGGTTGAGTGTCATTGCATTCGATGATATTAAATTATTACACCAAGTGACTTTTGTTTTCAAGACCAATAATAATGCATAATGTCCAAGCTAAAGTTTAGTCATATAGACAAAATGTATCGTCACATGCTATTTCATGTCATTAAAACAGTATTTGCTCTTACATAATAATCTTTGAATTGTTGTTCAACAGGCTCTCAAAGATGAGATTAAAGCCATGCACGGTCTACGCATATTCACTGATGTTCCTAGAAAGTAGAGTCTGCATGACGTCATCACTTCATGTTTGTCTTTGCTGTCGTTTTCTTGATGATACATATTTATAATAGTGCTGACTGACAGGGGTATATACTTCATGTTTTTTTATGAATTAAATGACTTTAAAAAGTTTTGTTTAAAGAAAGAAAAATGTGGTGCACTAATGCTGTAATACGCACAATGATATTGGTTTTGTCTGTAAATAAAAGTGTGTGAGAAGAAACACATTTGGATGGTCTAAACCTCTTTATATATATTATTTATTTATATAAACGTCTTTATGTCTTATGTTTGAATAGTGTTTCAACAGCTAGTTAAAAGTTCATAAAGGTCTAAATTTTATAGTTCTCTACAAGCATAATCTCGGGAAACGAGAAACAGTTTCTGTTTTCACCACCAGGTGTCGTTTTTGAGGTAACTCACAAACGTGCTACAGGTACCCACTAGTTGCATTTTTGGCATCTTTCCTGCTTAATGCAGGTGGGTTTTTTCTTATTTAAAGTACCAAAGTAAATTTTTACTTCTCTCACGTGGTCTACCGTACCGTAACTGACGCTTGCTTTATGGGTCAGGTAAGGTGTGCGATTTATTTAAATGATTTAGCTCGTTCGTTTCAACGAACCCTTTAAAACCTGGTGATTTTTTTGTTTGCGTTGTTTTTTAAAGTCTCATGTACTTGTAGCGAAATGAAAATGCCATATCACGTTATGTTAGACCTAGATACGTATGCCGCTTTCCTCAGCGATCAAATAGGTTCGAACGAATCGTTTAAAAGAACCGATTCGTTTGGGGGATCATCAGACATCACTGTAGGATGGACCTCTGAGTCTGAACAGACCGCAGTTACCAGGGGGTCTTCAGCAGATCTTCGGGCTCTTGACATCATCATCCAACATGGCACAAGAAGGAACGGAGGTTGTGGAAGAAACTGAACAAATGATAGACAAAATGGAGCCGGAGAATCTCATTTCTTCCGTGGATTCAAAAGAAATGCGAGCTGTGGTTCTGACAGGCTTTGGTGGTATAAACAAACTCAAAGTCACCAAGAAACCCATGCCAGAGCCTCAGGAAGGAGAAGTCAAAATTCGCGTGAAAGCATGGTAAATATTTTCGTGTTAAATTGTGTCATACCATTGATGCGTGATGGATGATGCGTTGGTTGAGGAGATAGAGCAGCAACACGTTGCAGCAGGAGGAGGCGAGATTAACAGGTGTCTTCACCTCATGTACACATTATAGATTTTAAAAGACTGTATTACAGATAAATGCTGTATGCAGACCCTGTCAAGCGTAATGTAAACGTTAGAAAAAATATTTAGAAATAGCCTGCGCATTGTATGTGCGCACCTGCGCTGGTTTCTCTTGGACATCTTCATGCATTGCAGAGATTTAAAAGCCGCAAAAGCTTGAATGTTTACTCTGTGACGCTTTAAGTATTGTAAATCACGTTTTATTTAATATATTTAATATGATGTGAAGAATTTAGATGGAGAAGCAGTGAGCTTTAATCTTGTTGGCTTTTGATCAGCTTGACCGTTTTTCGATTTATTTGTTGAATAATTAATAAAGATTTAATTCATTAATCTCAATTAATGGTAATTTATGTTATATACTATCGTTTATGATCAATTATATACTATTGCTAATAATGTTAAATATAGCCTACTGTTTTAGTAGAATATAGACACTAACAGACACCAGGATTAATAAATGCTGTGAAAATATTGTTCATTTTAACTTCATGTTAATATTGTGTTAACATTATTGTGAAAAATATATATATTTATATATATCTGCAATATATATATATATATATATATATATATATCTGCAGAGCTTTTCACTATATGTAATGTACATAGACTGCTTGACATTTACTTAGATCTGGATGCTGATTTTTAATTCAACAGCGGCTTGAACTTTCTGGATCTAATGGTGCGTCAAGGAAATATTGATAATCCTCCTAAAACCCCCCTTGTGC
Source organism: Triplophysa rosa (assembly GCF_024868665.1). Lineage (NCBI taxonomy): Eukaryota > Metazoa > Chordata > Actinopteri > Cypriniformes > Nemacheilidae > Triplophysa > Triplophysa rosa. The sequence continues at coordinate 33,230,420 of NC_079890.1, forward strand.
CGGGATTTGAGTGTTCTGGGATTGTGGAAGCAATGGGGGGAAACACCAAAGGGTTTGAGGTATGTTTATTAATGTTTTTGATGCTGATAATAAGATATTATGCAGACAGAAATAGAGGTTAATACAAAACTGTTAATCTACATTCAAATCTACATCGTTTCATGCTTTAGGTAAAAAAATGGCATTTTATTATTTGACAGAAAAGATAAGATAAGAGGTTAGTACTTCTTCGTAACAAGGTCTAGAAAATAAGTTTGTTATGTAAAGTTGTTAAGCATGTTAAGTTGGAAAAAAGCCTAGTAGCATTTACAGTACAATAATATTTCTGATACATCATCAGCGGTGTAATCCAGGACCATGTTTATGATCCAATGGCACAGTGTGATGCCAAATCGAATATGCTGTGATAACTGGTAAAATACTGTAAACACAACCACATGTAAATTGATAAGTACAGCGTATAAGGAAATAGTTTTGTCTCGTTGCAGATAGGTGACCGAGTTATGGCCTTTGTGAACTACAATGCCTGGGCTGAGGTCGTGTGCACACCATTGGATTTGGTGTATAAGATCCCAGACAACATGACGTTCCCAGAGGCTGCTGCTTTCTCCATGAACTTTGTGGCTGCGTACATGATGTTGTTTGAAGTGGCCAATCTCAGGGAGGGAATGTCTGTGTTAGTACACTCAGCAGGAGGTGGGGTGGTAAGTCTGTGTTGCTTTCAGGGATTAGTGAAGAAGACTTTGAAGCAGTCAAACAAAAATCATTTTATATACGTCTTATTGAAGTTTGTGTTTTTCATCGCTATAAATCTTAAAATCATAGGTATTTTGCCCAGGCATTAGTCTGTATTTAATTTCAGGTTGTTTAAAATTTGCTAATAAATCTTTTATTTTTTACTCTTAGGGTCAAGCTGTTGCTCAGCTGTGTTCCACCGTCCCCAACGTCACTGTGTTTGGAACCGCCTCTCCCTTCAAACACGAAGCCATAAAGCATTCCGTGACACATCTCTTTGACAGAAACATTGACTATGTTCCAGAAGTTAAAAAGTAAGGATTGAAAAGCATTCATGCTGGTTTTGACATTAACTAGATGTAGGACCAGAAAAGACAGATGTGTCTGTGAGCAGGACTGCTCATGAGCATCTGTAGTCATTAGAACGATGGAAATCAAAGAGTGAGTAATAGAGAGCAGGTCTGAGAAAGCAGACGTCACTAGATGCTTCCTCTAAAACCGCTTGGTTCCGGTCCCCATAGCAACACCCGGCAGATGGGAAAGTGAAGTGTTCCTGTGTAGAGAGAGGGACCGGCTCTGTTGGAGAGTTGATCAGCCAAAGACATAAACACGTGAAACGGCATGCCGGTTCTGAACGGTTACTCACAGCAAATTAGAAGTAACAACATTGGTACAAAGTGGTACTGAGAGTTTGTAACACTGTCGGACTAAATTAGTACTTTTTCATGTAACGTGAATTAAACATTTTGTTAAAAGAAATTCATGTGAAAGGAGTATTGGAGAAGAGATTAAAATTCTTTATACTATGGTTCCGCATTCCTCTCAGGATCAGCGGCAGAGCAAAATAAATTGGTCTCAAGGTGGTCCCTCAATAGACAGGAACCCAGGCATCACGGGAGAAGAAGCTTGTAGGCGGTCATTCCCTCTAGTTGTACTTGAAACCTATTTTTAGCTAGATTTTTAAAAAGCCTGATTTTAAATAGTAAAGCTGTTGTTTAAGTTTGTAAGCAGAAGTTGCCAGGACATTGGGTAAAAATTGGGCTGACAACTTTTCTTTTCTCCTGTAGGATATCTCCAGAAGGAGTAGATATTGTATTGGACTGTTTGTGTGGAGAGAATACTGGAAAAGGTCTGGCTTTGCTCAAGCCAATGGGAACCTACATCCTGTATGGTTGGTAGTATGCTGGTCATTTTATTATAATCATTGCAAGTTATTAACTCTAAAATATCACCAAATCACATTAAGTGCACCCAAAATTAAGATTCTTTCATCATTTACTCACCCTCATGTTATTCCAAACCTGTAGGACTTCTTCAGAACACAAAATAAGATTATTGATATAAGATTATTATGAAGAATGTTGGTAACCAAACAACATTGGCCTCTATTGATTACCATTGTATGGACACAAAATCACCTGTGAGACATTTCTCACAATATCGTGAGTCACAATATACTGTAAGAAAGAGGTTTTGAATGGCAATCTGAACAAGAACTTAAAAAAAAAGCTTTTCATTACTATTGTTCTACATTCACTCATCTTAGAAAATAAACAAGCACTAACATATTATTAATGAAGCATATCAATATAAATTAATAAGCTTATTACCTTGAGCTCTACTCATAACAAATTTGTGTGCGTGTGTGTGTTTGAACATACCTCCAGGTTCATCAAACATGGTGACAGGAGAGACCAGAAGTTTCTTCAGCTTTGCCAAATCTGTAAGTGCTGCTGCATATCTTTTCAAGTTACAAAGTTTCAAAGTATAAATGTTTTTCCTTTCAATGTGTTTCGTGTTGTTGTGGGGTGTGGGGCTCTGTTTGCTATAAAAACAATAAAAAAGCAATGTTTTTTTGCTCTTCGTGTCTCAGTGGTGGCAAGTCGAGAAGGTGAACCCTATCAAACTCTACGAGGAGAATAAGGTCATGGCTGGATTCTCTTTCCTGAACCTTCTATTCAAGCAGGGCGGATGGAGGCAGGTTAAGACAGCTGTACAGAAACTTCTGTCCCTCTATGAGCAGAAGAAGATTAAACCTATTGTAGATTCCTTATGGGCTCTTGAGGAGGTAAGAGGCTATGGCTTTGTATAGGTTTTCTTCTATATGATAATAATTGAAGATATTTTCTTGGAAATAAATAAAGATACGCTAAAAAAATAAGGAAAGAGCATACACAAAAAACCTTAATATTGTGTTGATGCCTGTGTTATGCACAATTCAAATGTTTGGGGTCACTAAAATATTTCTTCAATCTTAACAATGTTTTGATGTAAAAATGTGCTTAAATGTTCACAAAGATTTTGGTAGATTATTAAAATAATGATTAAATAAATTAAAATAGATTATTCAAATAGATAATTCAAATATGATTGTGCCAACATTCACTGCAAAACATTTCCCTGTTAAATTACAGTAAACAACTGGCAGCTAGATTTGCCAGCACATAGTGTCATTTTACAACCTACCGTAATCTGCAACAACAGCTTATTACTGTAAAAGAGTAAACACATTACAGTACTGTGCTATAGAAAATATCATTTGCACAATATAATACTGTTGTTTGACATTATACTGTTATTTTAGTGTTCCCGTTTATTACTATAAAATGTTTATTTCTGTTAACTTTACTATGAAATAATACAAGAAGTACTGTTGAATGTGATCCCTACATTGTAACGCTGCTAGAAGATGAGGATTTAAAATTTACACAGATAAAACAGATAAAAACTGCTTACAAATAAATGGCTCGAACAAGATATGACTGGAAAAACATTATGCTTTTATTAACGATAATAACACATCAAAAGCATTCAGTAAATGACAGTACACAGTATTTCTGCATCACCAGTAAGATTGGGTAAAATGATCATGATAAATCGGTTCACTGAGAAGCGGGAACGAGACATTGCGGAAGCTTCCGCATATGGGAACTCCTTCCTTCTCACCTCTCCTGAAGTCTTATTGGATAACGCCAGTGAAACTGGCCAATTGTCACGCTCGCAACCGAATGTAATTACTGGCGACCCGAGATAGTATAAATACAGTGCACAGTGACAATACCTCAGAATCTGCGATAGAACGCCTCCAAGGCTGACACGCGACGAACACGGCGGCTAGCGCAATGTCTCGTTCCTGCTTCTCAGGGAACCGAGGTTACGACAGTAACCGGAGACGTTCCCTATCGAGAGCGGTCTCTCGACATTGCGGAAGCTTCCGAATATGGGAACTGTATACAATCCCGCCGTGAGAGTAGCAAGACAGCCGTACATGAAATACGAAATAACCTGCTCTCTGAACGGGGTAGACAGGAACTTAGGCACATAACCTGCTTTCGGCCGTAGAGTGACGCTGCAGTCGCCGGCCCCAAAACGAATGAAATCCGCGCCGATAGAAAGCGCACATAAATCCCCTATGCGTTTTGCCGAAGCAAGAGCGAGAAGGAGAACGGCTTTAAGAGAGATCTCCCTTATAGAAACAGCTTCCAACGGCTCGAACGGGGGCAGAGAGAGAGCCCTCAGCACCAGAGACAAATCCCATGGAGGTACTGAAGGAGATCGCGAGGGAAATCTGACCACCAGTGCATGCCTACCGATCGATTGCCCATCAACCGGGTAACGAAACGAGGCGATAGCAGCCACATAAACCTTCAGCGTGGACGGGAGGCCACCATTATCCATCCTGTATTGTAGAAAGCATAAAACATCAGACACGGGACATGACACCGGGTCTATACCCACTCAATACACCACTTCTTAAATACATCCCATTTCAGAGCATATAAGCATCTAGTGGAAGGCGCCCGAGGGAGGCGCACTCTCTGAGGGAGGGGTTCTAAGACCCCTGAAGCGGCCAGGCATGGAGGCTCCACAAATCCGGGTTGGGGTGCCAAATCGAGCCGTTCGCCTGAGATAACAGGTCTCCCCTGAGGGGAATCCGCCACGGAGAGGACACCAGTAACTCTCTCAGGTCCGGGAACCACGGCTGATTCGGCCAAAACGGAGCAACGAGGATCACCGACGCTCTCTCCTCTCTGATCTTGCACAGCACAAGGGGCAGAATCTTCACCGGAGGAAAAGTGTAAAGCCGGGCGTCCGGCCAGCGCGTCGTCAGAGCGTCCGTCTCCCTGGGGGAGCGCGGCAGCGAGAAGAACAGCGGACAGTGTGCGTTCTCGCTCGTCGCGAACAGATCCACCTCCGCCTTCCCGAAGCGATCCCAGATCATCCGTACTGAGTCGGGGTGAAGTCTCCATTCCCCTTGGGAAAGACCTCCCCTCGAGAGCATATCCGCTCTGCAGTTCAAATGACCGGGGATATGCACTGCCCTGATGGAAAGCAGGTGCTGGTCTGCCCACAGCAGCAGCCTCGCAGCCAACTTGAAAAGGGCTCTGGAGTGGACCCCTCCTTGGCGATTGATGTACGAAACCACGGACGTGTTGTCGGTGCGAATCAGTACATGACGCTGCATCAGCTGAGGCCGAAAAGTCTGCAGAGCTAAGAACACCGCCATCAGCTCCAGCCGATTTATGTGCCAACTGCTCAGAGACGGCGACCACAGACCCGACGCCGGCCTGCCTTCGCACACTGCACCCCAGCCCGAGGAAGACGCATCCGTCGTTACCACCGTGCGCGTTGTCACAAGCCCCAGGGGAACGCCCTGGCTGAACATGCTCAAGTCGCGCCACGGTTCCAAAGCGCTGAGGCATCTGTAAGTTATCCGCACGCGCGCACGACCCGAGGACCATGCTCTCCGCGGAACTTGAGTCTTTAGCCACAGCTGCAGAGGACGCATGTGCAAACGACCCAGGTTGCAAACTGGTGATGCTGACTCCATCAGTCCCAGAAGTCGCTGAAATACCCTCAGCGGAACGGACCGGTCCAGGCTGAAGGCGCGCAGTGCGGCGGAGATGGACTCCAAGTGCTCATGAGAGAGGTGGGCGCGCATCTCCACTGAGTCAAAACATACCCCTAGATATGTTATGGACCGACTCGGCAGAAGCCTGCTCTTCGGCACGTTCACCCGCAGCCCCAGGGATGACAAGTGACGAAGCGGTGTCTGCGTATGACTTACAAGCACATCTCGTGAATGGGCTAGAAGCAGCCAGTCGTCCAGATAGTTCAGAATACGCATACCACTCGCTCTGAGAGGGGAAAGAACCGCATTTTGAGAACGTGCGTGGAGCCAATGCCAGTCTGAGCGGCAGCACAGCAAACTGGTACGCCGCTCCGTCAAACGCGAACCGCAGGAAGCGCCGGTGGCTCTGGGCTATCTGAACGTGAAAATATGCATCCTTCAGATCCACGGACGCAAACCAGTCCCCGGGACGAACTTGCACCAGGATCTGTTTTAGCGTAATCATTCTGAACGCCCTCTTGTGAAGTGCTCGGTTGATGGGTCTCAAATCCAAAATAGGACGGAGTCCGCCATCTCTCTTGGGCACCACAAAATACCGGCTGTAGAAACCGCACTCTACCTCGCTTGGAGGTAGGCTGTGAATCTCCTGTCTCAGCACCGGAGCGTTGCACGGCAATGTGAGTGACGGGACAACTCCGCTGAAGCGGGGGGGCCTGCGTCTGAACTGAAGGGAATACCCATGTTCTATCACATTTAGCAGCCACGGAGAGATACCCGGAATGGCTTTCCATGCATTCAGAAACATGCATAGCGGCCGAATTACCTCGGGCGATACAGCTTGCTGATATTCCGGAGACGCGCTCTGCCCTCGCGAGGCTAATTGCACTGGCAGGGGAATGTGAAGCGCGTGAGGCTCCGGCCGCTGCTCGCCCACGGGAGCTACCGTGGGTGAGGGGATGCCGGTTATAGCGTATTCTAACTGTGGCTTCACGCTGCACCGTGGCAGGGCAGGGGACACAGTGTGGTGTGAGTGAAGGGGAGAGAGCTCCTTTTGTGAGGAGGTAAGGGCTTTTAATACATTTACACACACAACATTTTGAGCATTGCAACAATCGCCCGCAACAGCGGGGGAAACAAGATGCAAACGGCGCCGCTTGAGCACCGGTCCGCTCACGAACTCTCCCCTCCTCTGTGCAGACCCGTCAGGAAGGCGGCTTGGCATCCGAAGACAATCCGCTATTGCCTCGATGACCTCTCTTTCTGCCCATACTTCTTCCTAGCTGGGGCAGACCACTGCTTAGGCCGGACGTCCGGCCCAGGGTCTCGGGGAGCCGAAGCCGCGGCAGCGGGCTGCTTAGCCGGCCTGTGGGAAGAGCGCGAAGCAGACGAGGATCTCGCTCTCGGCGCCGGCTGCAACGAACGGCGAGGAAGCACGTGGCTTATGGCTTTTGTGCGTTTCTGCGCCTCCGCGAAGCATTCCGACACCGACTCCACGACATCCCCGAAGAGACCAGAGGGAGTAATGGGAGCGTTGAGCAGCGACTTCCGGTCAGCGTCCTTGAGGTCCGCCAGCGTCAGCCACAAATGGCAGTGAAGGACGACCATGAAGCCCATCGACCTGCCGATAGCCTGTGCGGTGTGCTTCGTCGCCATCAGCGAGAAGTCCGTCGCCGCCCTCAGGTCCTTCACAGCGTCCGCATCCAAGGCGCCCCATCCAGCGCCTGCAGGATCTTCGCCTGAAAGACCTGTAGAACCGCCATTGAGTGCAGCGCGGAGGCTGCTTCCCCGGCAGAGGTGTATGCCTTGTCGGCGAGGTGGGCGGTAAACCTGCACAGCTTCGATGGCAGACCTTGTCCCGCGCTCAGCGAAGAGGAGGAGGGGCACAGATGTGCAGCGAGGATCTCCTCCACGGGCGGCATGCGGGTATAACCGTGGGCCTCTGGCCCGTCCACGTGGGCGAACATAGCCTGTGTGGCAGCGTGGACTCGCGCCAATTGAGGGGCCGTCCACGACTTAACCACGTGCTCGTGCACATCAGGGAAAAAAGGAGTACTCCTCTTCGGTGCAGCCTGGCGGTGGCCCGCTTGAAAGTACCAGGAATCGAGCTTACTTTTAGCTGGCTCCTCGGGGGCGCTCCAGCTAAGGTCAAGCTCCTTAACGGCCTTTTCCAGCACCCTCACAAACTCCTCCTGGAGGTCTGGGGTGCTCTCTGAGTCGGTGCGGTCCTGCTCCGACTCCGCCCAGTCCTTCACCGAGGCCGAGATGGACATTTATTTTTTCCTTTTCCGAAGGAAATGGCATCCACAACGGCGGGAGGGGGACGAAGGCTCTCCTCAGTGAAAATGACCAGGGAACGAGGCGACGGCAGAGGACGGCGGCCCTGAGCCGGGTCGTCGTCGTCGTCGCCGCCACCACCACCGCCGCCGCCGCCGCCGCCACCACGTGGCATGGGTGGGCCCACCAGCAGCCCTTTGGCGGCAGTGGGCCTCGACCCGTATAATCCTTGAGCAACGTTCCTGCGAGTCCTCAAGACACGCGCCGGCAGGTCAGCACAGTGCGTGCAATCAAACGCCGCCTCAGCGTCAGCCAGGCCCAGGCAGGTGATGCAATGCTCGTGCATATCCTGCGGGTCAATGGGACCCGCGCAAAGACAACAGAAGGCGGCCATCGGATGAAGAAGCTTCTGACGATATCAACGATGGCAGCATGAAAGAGAAGATTCTGAGGTATTGTCGCTGTGCACTGTATTTATACTGTCTCGGGTTGCCAGTAATTACATTCGGTTGCGAGCATGACAATTGGCCAGTTTCACTGCCGTTATCCAATAAGACTTCAGGAGAGGTGAGAAGGGAGGAGTTCCCATATGCGGAAGCTTCCGCAATGTCGAGAGAGCGCTCTCGATAGGGAACAGGGGTAATCTCACGGGGAGTCGGATTTTGATACAACACCGGCTAGGAGGGCACTTATACTCCAACCTCTATTCAATTCTTCACATGTCGTTTCACACATTTACAGTTTTAGCCGCTATCTCGGGTGCACACAGGGATTTGCGCTATCGCTCTGGTTGTCATACATGAACACACAGCCATTGTTTTACAGCATCTTTATTTACTTATCTGAATACAAGTTTAGTTTTATCATTGTGTTGTGTTGTCAGCTATTTGTCATCTTGTCTGCCGGTTTGTGCTACTGGTTGTTTTGTTGTGTCTCGTCTTCCGGGTCCAGCGTTCTGTGGCTACGGCAAGAGCCGGCTCTCACTAAATCCTTGGTGTTTCGAGTCTGACGTCATCAGATCCGTGGGCGTGGCTTGTTGGTTTTGACTAAATCTTTGGTGTTTCAAGTCTTACGAAACCTTTACCCTAACCCACACCCTAACCCTAACCTTACTCTAACCATCTAAACTACATTTGATTGTTAAAATCGCCTAAAAAACACTGTTGCGCACTGTTGCGTGATGACGTCAGACTCGAAACACCAAGGATTTAGTGAGAGCCCAAGAAAAGCCAGGGGCTAAAAACAGGCGGAGTCTCGCGGGTCCTTAACTAGAGGTCCTTTCGCGCTGCGCCTGTGCATTTACGGGGGCGCTAGACCGTCCTTAAGGATAAAATTAAGGATAAAATGTGTCTTGGGGAAGAAAGAGAAAAAGTACTTTATTGTTAGTATGTGAAACACATGTAAAATAACGCAATTACATATATTTGTTGTATGTGTTTAACGATATAACTTATATTACATTATGATATAAATATACTTATCTATACATAACGTTACCTGTTTGTAGCTGGTAAAGATGTGAAATACCCTGTTGGTTATTTGGTTTATTTCAAGTGTGTGGAGCCTTTGCTTTATAAGCACGGTTCTCATTTTAAATGGGGAGTGAGTGAAGGAGTTGTGTGCTACAGTAGAGCGAGTAATGTTGTTACAGTACATTAACTTTTTATACTTGGAGAGGAAGGATATACGTTTTGGCCACGGTACTGTGTATACGGACTGTATATAGTTTTTTACTTCATTCACTAATGTGCTATTGTGGCTGAGCCATCAATTTATTGCCAGCTTACAACACGCTTCATCCCAACATCAGACAATCGATTAGATTGCAAATGAACAAAAGGGAAAGGTTTGCTGATTTCATTTATCCTACAGTCTTGTGGATATAAAAAGCTAATATATCTCTGTTATTAGTAACATAATTCTATAAATTGTACTAATCCTGAAATCCTGTATGCCGCACGTGAATGCATTGTCTACTTTGAGTTGGCAGGGTCACAGTCGGAGCAAATCCATATATTAAAGCTTCTAATTAGTCCTTCTCACGTAATCAAATAAAATATCTTTAATGTTAAAACAATTGACTGTTGATGCTGCTTCTTCGTGACTTTCCACAGAAAATTCCATTGAAAGTATCTAGAAAGGTATGTGTTCCTATATGTAATCATCTGCTGTGTGTGGGCTGTCGGTCTCTTTGCTTTGATTACAGCTGGTTATGTCGTTCTGTTCTTCCTACACTGCCAGAGACCCCCACCTCCATAAAAACCCATCAGAGCGGCACAGTCTGTGAGCAGCAATCAGCAGCGTTTTACATAGTTCACATTCCATAGTCACAGTCTCATAACTGAGAGTTCACGTTAGCACGTGAGTGATTGTTGCACTGTTGAGGAAGTAACGGATGAATTTCTGTTTGATTAAACTGAGTAAAACACACCAATCCAGTTTACGGTACAGTAGCTGCTGTAGGTGGTGGTTTCTTTTTTTTTTTTTTGAGCAAATATGCTTAAATTTTGTACAGTAAATGTGCTCTATAAATAAATAAATATGTCTGACTGACTGACTGACTGACTGTTTGATTGTAGGGCTGTCACGATTATGAAATTTGATTGACGATTAATTGTTTAATAAATCATTGCGATTATGACGATTAATTGTCTGTTTTAGGGCTTTGACGATTATGGCGATTAATTGTCTGTTTTTGAGCTTTGACATTTAATTCTCATTCATTTTTGATTCAGCGATTGAAACGACCATATTGTTCTGAATACAAGACTATGTTTTTTTCTTGGAAATACATCGGAAAAAATTGGGTCATCATATATTTAAAGTTTAGGCTTTTACCTGTCGATAATACAACTGCCAAATACTTGTGAATTAAGTAAATTGATCAGGTGTGAATTGAAGCCACCATTAAAATACTATCAGTCATAGAAAAGCTTCTAGTCTGTTTTTTTCTCACTTGCAAGACTACAATAAAATTTTACTTGTGTGTTAGTGAAATTTTGGTAGACTGGTTTTCACACTTAGATTTGCTTAAATAATATTAAATTGTACTGCAGGTAATTTGTATATGTTTTAGTTTTTTTTTTTTAAGTGATTGTGTTGTGGTGGTACATTTTACAAGTATTACCATGCTTTAGTAACAATATATACACTAAAATATGCAATATGCAGATACACTACAGCTCCCCCTAGGGTCTTCTATAGAGATGTGCAATAATTGCGATGATCTGAAACCATCGCGATGAGGTCAAACAATCGCAAATTATTTAATAATCGTGACAGCCCTATTTGATTGACTGTGCATTTTATAAAGCTTTCATTATACACTACAGATGGTATGAATACTATATGTTTTTGTCAAAGCTGGCTTTTTTCCTTTGAATACTGTGATTCACTCCACCGCTTTCACACGTTTTTGATGTTTTCTTGCAGCTGTTTCTTGTGTTTATAGCGCTGTTTATATAATCACTGATTTGGTCGTGTCAGCTGTAAATGCGCCAGACTCTTGAGTTTGTGAATATTAAATATTTTTTGTTTTTGGGTTTATAATAAAAAATCATTTGGGTTTTGTGACTTTGGAGATTAATTTGATGGCCGCCAGCATAAGTGCACATTGTTCACTGTTGCTAGTGTATGTTTTAGCGCTGTAAACATGCAAAAGTGCCTGAGAAAGAGCATGGTTGTTTTGTTAGACATGATCACACGCTTTACTTGTTTTAGAAATGCATTATTTGATTTATTCTGTTTCACTACAAAAATCTGTATTTTAGGCTTTTTGATACTCTTTGTAAACGTTTTTATTGAAGTCTCTGTTGGTGTTCATACAGTGTGATGTCACGAACTTTCGCGGAGAGTTCTGTTTGGTTTGCTGCTGCGAACTAGTGAAACGAATTGTCGTTTGGACCAGATTTTGTTCGAAATCAGGTCACAGATGGTCGTTTTTCGATTTCGAATGTGGTATGCTGAGCCCTTAATTGTGTGTTCTTGTAAACACTAATTGAAAATAATTGACAGCTTGTTATGCGGCACACACCTGTAGTTCTGTTTGCCAGCTACAGAGCGCTGACCACACACATGCGTCAGAAGGATAGTGGTTCTCCCTACTTGTCCTTACACGTGAGCAACAACATTGTGCTGCCTTCTGAGGCATCTAGTTTGTTTTTGCTAAGGGGTTTCTCTTTTATAGTTCAGCAGACCTGATTGAATTCTCAGCTGTGTTTTATTTAGGAGGAACATGGGAGAAATGGATACGAATCGAACTTGAAAACTGGATCATTTCAAAACTTAATGAACACTATTTATTTACATTCTATCTATATTATTTATATGACCATTTATTTATATTAGTCTCATGTAGCCAGACCTTTGGACTGAAGTCTGGAATCTCCATAGCAGCTTTCATTGGCCATAGACTGCACAAGAGACCATCTGACTGACATGTAAAGCCACCAATCAAAGTTTGAAAATGAAAGGTCAAAGTCCCTACTAAATCGTAAATTCAACCTGTGAGATTACAGCTTCAAACTCCCAATTTTGTGTGCCTTACGTATCAGAAGTTCAGCCAGTGATTTGTAGGTGTGATGTTTGAGACTGAGACTCATTTCTCAGGTTGTGGTTGTGAATTGCAACCAATGGCTCATTCCACCGCTCACCCCTCCCTTTCGAAGCACTACGCCGGCTCTCACAGGACAAAGACGTCGTTGCGTTTTTGCTTCTTTGCAGGAGATAACGTCTTTAAGAAACGCATTCTGTAGAACAGTTTGACCGTTTAGGGCTACTGTAGAACATCAGGATCCAAAGCAATTGTACTGACAGGCAGTGTTGGGTGTAACTAGTTACTAAGTAATTAGTTACTGTAATTTAATTACTTTTCCCTTGATAAAGTAAAGTAAGGGATTACTCTAATTTTTTCTGTAATTTAATTACAGTTACTTTTGATGTAATTAAACAATACTTTGTGTAATATATGTGTGTGCAATAGTGGAATTGACATGAAAATTCAAAGTCTAACTTTAAAATCTGTGCTTTAATGTATAATTCTCACATTTGTAATACTTTGGTCAGTTAATAAGAGTACTTTATGTGGTTTAATATTATTTATTTAAATGAATTAAAAGAGCCCTTTCATGCCTATCCTTGAATCACTTAACTAATCAAGGTTGATATAGGATATAGAAAGTAAGTAGTAATAAGTAACTAAATACTTTTTGGAGAGAGTAATTTGTACAGTAATCTAATTACACTATTGAATATGTAATTAGTAACTAGTAATTAATTACTTTTTGAGAGTAACTTACCCAACACTGCTGACAGGTACGCCCATCTTACTTGCGTATACATTTTGGTGGTCTTAGTCAAAACATACTACGAACTGACGTAGATTTGTGGGGGGGTGGTTACACGAGGCATTTCAGGTAGGTCTGGGTGAGCATTCGCTTTTAGATAGAATGCATCTTTTGTTCTGACACTTTAATTTTTGCAATTTTACGTGTCTAATACATGCATGGGCAGCTTATAACACACCAAAGACACATAAAAACACGTATTCGCGCCATATGACCCTTTTAAGCGTGATGTCAGTGGATCATTAGTTTTTAATATTAGCTTTCGTGACCTTATAGCTAATTTGCGCATCTCTGATTAATAATACATTGATCTTAGGCTGCTTTTAAATAAACACTACTATTTATAAAACAAAGTTTGGCTCAGAGGCGGATACAGAAAGTAGATGATAGGTGGGCCTGGTTGGGCCGGAATAATTTGCATCTCCCTTTCAACCAGAGTAATTTTTAAGAAAATTGATGGACTGGTGTTCTGTCCCATTGTGGCACAAGAATATGTTTAACTTTGCTCTACAAATGAAACGGCATCACCATGGAGTTGATTTAACACGGTCCCACGGCTTTGTGGTGGATGGCCTTCTGCCATGCGGTTTACTAGACTCATGTTTGTTACAGGCCTGTCAGTGGCATTTCCAATTTTTATAACCCGCTCTTGTGAAAGTAAACTCGGTGTGCACTTCTGGAAAATGTCTGGATGCTTTACAAAATATGGCATCTTTTGTATTGCTATATTCAATCCATTTAAACTGTTCATACCAATAAGAACTGACGGAGCGTGGCTTTTCATCAATTACGGTAATCTGATATTTTCTGTTCTTCTATCATGGACAGATCTGGAGGTGGACAAATTTGATTTACTAATTCGGAAGCCGGCTGAGTGAAGTAATAGTGGAGGCTGAAGCACAAATGCTGCCATTAGCACTCGACTCATTGGATGCTATTGTGTGTATTTCACCTTCATTTCCAGGTGCCTCAGTGTGTGTTTCTTCAGCGTCATTGTCTAGACATGTTTTTTTTTTAAATTGCCACATGGATAGCTGTTTGTTTAGCCGTGTTTACATGATCATTGAAAGAGAATCTGCAGACAGCGATATTGCTCGCAGCGTAACGGCCGTAACGTAACTGACGCCACGTGAGCACATTCTTAATAATATTTGGATATTATTATTAATAAACAAACAATTCAAATGTTTTTATTTAATTTATACAATTGAAATTTAGAATTAAGGTAAAAAAATAATATTTAATAATATTTAAAATAATTTTCTTGGCTCTGACTGGGTGGGCCACTCCTCCAAAAAATTACACAGTGGACCTAAATATTACATTTTATGTCAGGACGGTGTAATGCAGTTAGACTCTTTATCGACTGTCAGGTGATTACAACGCTCCCTTTGCTCGTATAAACATTTGTGTGGTCCCAACCACCTGACTGAGCTCACAATTCCCACAAAAAACAGTCAGTACAGTAACAGGAGAAGAGGATTTAAAACGATTCAAAGAAAATGGTTGTAAGGTCAGGTCAAAATAAAAAAGGAGGCGAGAAAAAGAAATAGAGGGATGCAAAGTATGAGGCAGAAATGTTTTTGTAATAAAAACAGGGGTGACAAATAAGTGACCTGAGGACAGGCAGCGGTAACGTCTGCGCAGGGAGCTGCCGTAGGGAACAGAATCTCATTATTTGTTTACAGTTAAAGCTGCTGTCTCCCTGCTTTTCCTTTGGCATGATATGAAGATGACTTTCTTCATGCGAAATTGAGCATCTGGAAGGATTCCGAGCTCTCAGCAGGCTCATATTCATTTTGTTTGTAGTTTAGTATGACTGATGATAGCCTGCAGGGTGCTGTGTGGTGTATGTCATGCACATTCAGTAATCACATCTCTTATGATAAAGATTTCTATATGTGTATCTCACAAAACCTTTTAAAAACGTAATTATATTTGACAAAAAATGACAATCAACCATGTAATTGAACTAATTGCATCATCCATTCTTTGGGATCCTTTGATGGTAAAGAGCTCCATTCAATGTTCGTGTGAGCCGTAGCGTCGAGTCTCACATCTTTGACCACGACAAACCTCATTGGCCGCTCTATGCTGTGCCTGACAAAGGAACCACTGACATTTTTATCTCAATCGCATGTGCGTGCATTGCGCTGTTGTCATGGTAACCAGGGGTCTGCACTGCTGTTGTTGTTTGGTGACCTGTGAGAATTGTGACTTGGCAGTCGCTTTGCTTCACATACAAAGGCATTAAGATCAGCACTGACCTGAGACTTGTGGAAAGTAACCGCAGAGCACAGATTCAGAGATTCTGGACGTTTGTTTAATTAGTCTGTGCCGGTGGGCTCTGGCCAATTAGTCCCTCATATCGCATGGCTGAGTGTGATGTATTAAAAACAAAACGCCTTAATCGTTGTACACGAGTGTCAAAGCCAACGATGCAAAATAAAGGGCTGTTTTATTGAATTCAAAAAAGTCATGCTGTTTTTGTCTTGTTTTCCAATACAATTATCCAAACATTCTTAAAACAAGATGGTTGTTTTAAGCATGAATTTTACAAACACTTTCCCTGCAATCAAGACATAAATGCTTTCCTTTCTCAAGTGAACATGGTCTTGTTTTAATGATGTATAGATTGGGAAACAAGACAAAAACAGAGAAAGATTGTGATTTGTTTGAACATCCCTGCATGAGAAAAAGATTGCATTTAAACAAAATGTTATTCAGATGTTCACAGCTGTACACCTAAAGCACTTTTCACACTGCATGTGATAGAGCGACATGGTTGTAAGTAATACTTATTCTATGAAGTATTCAAATGTAAAATAGCAGATGTTTGGTCTTTCTTTAATTAAGTAATGAAAGAGAATTTAAAAGGAATACATATTTGTCCAAAAACAATAGCATTTTTATATGCAAAGGAACTAGCTGTGCCTAGTGGAATGATAACCTTAACAATCAGATCACAAAAAAATAACTAAAATGACATACGTAAGCATATAAATGAATAAATAAGACGCTCAGACAGTTACGTAATGTATAAATAAATAGATACCCTTACTTTAAAATTATTCACGTTTAAGCATTGAATTATATGGCACGAGATACTGACGACTGTAATTTGCTTTTATTTGACTAGTTGGTTATGTACATTTTATTTTTGGGTGATCTGTCCCTTTTACGATGTTGACAGTGGTAGAGTGTTTATTTGTTGTTTCCTCACTTACATGCAGTATAGTTGGGAAATGATTGATGCGGCTGTTGTCTTCATACTGGAGACTCTAAAGTTGTCACTAAGCAGTTTGCAATTTAGTATTACCCCCATCGCTGATATGTTTTTCCTTTACATTATTCAATCTGTTTTCTCCCCCAAATTGTCTGTAAATACATCACTATACTCCAGGACACGTACTGTGGTGTGTATGCCTGTTGTGAAGAGCTTTCACCATCCATTATGGCTAATGTTGTCTAGTAAGTGTAGTGTACAGAATGTAGTGAGTTTGTGTGGATGAAGGACAGAGAATCTTTAGAGCTGAAGGACTGAATTCAGAATAAATTTGTTCTTTTTATATACTGCAGGTTTTTTATATTTGAAGATTTGTATATCATAACTTGCATTAATGTTGCGCTTTAAATCTTAATATTTTAAGGGGAACTACTACAAGGCAGAAATTATGTTTTTAGAGGGATTTAACAGTTGTATCCAACGTTCACAAACATGCAAAATACTTCAATCATTATTCATATCAAGCCGAATTAAACTAAAGAGCAAAGAGCTCGATTTCAAATGTTAAATTAAAGAACCTTTTGACCAAAGTTTTTGTTGATCGGTTTGATGATCACATTTAAACAAAATGTCCTATTTGTGTCAATAGGAATTTAGAATGTTGGCGCTTGTTGGTGTTGCCGTTTGTTGGATCAGTGTGAGCCTTGTATCACATTTCTATTCCATTGCAAATTTATAATAAGATAAAGTCTCATTTGCCTATTTTTGTTTTCCTTTCTACAAGTACAATAAAGTCATTTGATATGTTTTATTAAAGCAAAGTGTCATTTTGATTAAAAGAGAAAATATTTAGCCTGTTCACCATTAGTAGCCTATCTCTTCTGAAAATACATTGTAGGTTTTTGATGTCACGTACAATCTGCTGTATTTCAGCCTCTGAATCAAAGCTACAGTTGGAGTATTTATGTCCCTCGGTCGCTGCCTCGGCTCAAAACTTCCTTTTGTTAGCATGGGACAAAGACCTCACGGGACCTCACATCATTCTGCCCTCCATAAACGGATTAACAGCAGACCTCCAAGTCTCACGAGTCCATGCACACTTTCATTTGTTTCTAATCGCAGACTTCCAGAAAGCCCTTAAGATTCTTCTGTGCTGATCTCATGAGGACAGGCTGTACTGAGCTGTTGAAAGAAACGTTTGATTCTTTATAAAAAAGATGTTTGCGGAGAACACTTTGATTCTCATTATTTGATGAACATGTAAAGCTCTTATTTACTTTGATAAACCTAAATATTCGTGTAACAATTTGGCCTGAGAACACTTCAATGTTGAGGTGACCACATTTTTCAAGGCAAGGACTAAAAAAGTGAAGATTGAGTTACAGTATAAAAATTACAATGGGAGTGGATTGTGACCACATCTTCTCAAGCTTCAAAATGATGCAAAAGCATTAACCATAACTCCATGTCATGAAGCCATACGACCAGTGAATTGGATAATGCACACATTTTTGTCCTGAAACCTTTTTGTATCCCTTCAGGCAATCACACTAAGACTGTACCAACATCTACTAACATTGTAAACAGAAAGCGCAAAACAACTCTGTTTTGTTTCTGGCGTTTGAATGAGTGTGAGTAAATGATGACTAAATCTATTTTTGAAGAAACTATTCCTTTATAGAGTAATGCAGACCTTTAAAATCAAAACGATTAAAGCAGAACAACCAACCTGAAAAAGTCAGAGCCAGTTTGTGTTTATAAAATATGACTATTAATTGTATTCAATTAATAGGTATTAATTGTGCTCCAAATTTGTAACAGCACCAGACGCCACCTGGTACAGAACAGCAGGGCAAACACTAATACAGGCTCATAGTGTCTCATGCTTAAAGACAGAAAAGTTCAGAGTGCTGATTCACATGCACGAACGAGTTTTCATCATTATATAGTATAATTTCAGTTATAAGTGACAATGTTTGTATGCATTACAGTAACAAGAATGCGTCTTTATTTAGGTTTTCCTTTGAATTAAAGGGGTCATATGGCGCGAATACACGTTTTTCTGTGTCTTTGGTGTGTTATAAGTTGCCCATGCATGTATTAGACACGTAAAATTGCAAAAATTTAAGTGTCGGAACAAAAGATGCATTCTATCTAAAAGCGAATGCTCACCCAGACCTGCCTGAAACGCCTCGTGTAACCACACCCCGGCGAATGTACGTCACTTCGTAACATGACTTGACTAAGACCGCCCAAATCTAAACGCAAGTAAGGTGGGCGTACCTGTAAATCTCATTGTATCGTCGCAGCCATGTCGCGGAGATGCTGTGTGTTTCGTTGCGAAAAGAAAGACTCTTTGTTTGCCCTGCCAAAAGATGAGACAACTAAAAACGAATGCTTGTTTCCATCTCAAACAAACTCTGTATGATGTATATGGTTGTTTGTTTATAGTCTTTATAACCTCGTATATAAAAGGTAAAACAGTTAGCTAGTTTTTAACTATTTAACATAATACTTTTTAAATAAAACCTTACCAATCCTTTACATCCTGCTCAAGTCGCGCTGGCAAAGTTGATGTATCGGCTTGATCATCTTCATTTTCCGTATCAGATTTGGGCTCGAATTGATAACCAGGTACTGGTTAACTGGCCAATCATAGCACACCTCGCTTATCAGAGCGATGAGCTTCGTAAAAAATCAGCGCGTTTCAGAGAGGCGGGGCAAAGAGGAGATACAAACATGCACGGTATGTGGAAAATACAACGTTTTTGAACCTTAAATGTATACACCTTACATCTAAAACAAACGATAATATTCGTTTTAGCCCTGTCATTTGACCCCTTTAATTAATTTATCTACCTAAACTTTCCTTTGTTTTAAAATGGTCAGACTGATCATATTATCAACTCTACGTTCTTAGTTTTAAAATGTTAAAATTGCATATTTACAAATCATTGTAACCACAATTACTTGTTTTATTCTGTTGTCAACCCTAACGTTTGCTGTATTTTCTTTATTAGATTAAAAAATCCAAATCTTCCCTTGCTTTAGTATCACCCGGGGCTCACAGACTCTTGGTTGCCGTCACTGTTATATGCTGATCTGTTGTCACCTGATGTCTGATAATGCGAAGGTTTGTGGTACAGATAGGAGAGAATAGAAGAGGAGGTCTTAGATCAGCTTCCAAAAGACTGCTTGCTAGAGCCATACAAGCTGAGCATATTTGTGAGGCTTTGAGATGATATGTGTGCTGTATTCTGTGCCTCTGAGGGAGACCATTTTCATTTTCACTGATGCTTTTTATCGTCTCCATTCCTACATGACCACTGCGGTGGACTCATTCAAGCAATCAGGCCCTCCATACTTGCAATAGCTTTGAAATGACACTGAATCTGAGGGAGGTACTTGAGAAATGAACCGTGTTGTTTTTTAGGATGAGTGATGTTCTGAGGTCATGCTTGGTGAAAAAACGAGAAAGTGGAACTGAAGTCTGTACCTAAAGCTGTCACTCATGACGGAGAGAGCAGCAAATGTATTAGAAACCAAACCCCAGTGTCCTTGCCGTTAAATCAGTTTATACTTTTTAAATAAAAATGTGGGTTGTGCACGATATGAGTGGTTGCCAGCACATATGGGACTGCTAAAGGTGTTTCGAGCGTTTTTTAGTACATTTCATTGGCAGTGATGCTTACTGGTTCCTCCTTCAGTCTGTAAGTCTGGATTGTGTTTTCTGTACAGTATATATTATGAGACTAACAGAATTATAGCACTTTTCTATGTAATATTCTGGAAAGATCTATTTTTTATCATTTATATTTCAAACCTCCGGATTGATGTAGTTAAAGAATTTAAAGGATTGCAGGGCCAAATAAAAGCTTATTTACTGTGTCATGCTTTATGAATCCTTTCCAGTTTGTTTTAGCACTGTTAACAGTGGGCATGTTCCTATTCTCAAGGTCTGACTAACAGCTGTTGTGTCATTTACTGATTCATACTGCTAACCATACTTTAAAAGATGTGGTCATATACATCCCACACATAACCTGTAGAAACTCATAACACTGTCATATTGCACCATACGGTCCTGTTTACTTTTTCAGTTTATGCACAGAGCATATGTAATGTGTAAATATAACAGTAGTTTCATTGTCATGACGATAATGCAAATATGAATAGTCCTAAAATAGAACTAGCATTCATTCAATTTATATAATATATTTGATGTATATTTGTTTTTATTCTTTGAATGTGTCAAGGTTTAGACAAACAACTCATTTTTACTTACTTAAAAGCAGCTGCACTTTTCTTTGAAAAAGTGTCTATTCCCCTCTAATGTGGCTATAATTATTTCACAGCTATCCTTTTTTTAATCCAAAAAATGACAAAGTGCAGCACCTATTACGCAGTAAATCATCCAGCAGCGACATCAGTTCCTTTTGAACAGTAGTGCACATTAGTGTTCTGTCTCTGCTGCCCCCTTCAGTCCGTTATTGGCACTGCATCAACTCAACACAAGGCAACATGGATCTTGCAAATCAATTGTGAGAGCAAGACCTGGATTTTGCTTAATGAGGCGTATGTTTTTCAATGCGTGGGGTGTGTTGATTCATGCTGTGTTCATTTGCAGGTGAAGGAGGCCATGCAGAGAATCCATGACAGAGGAAACATCGGGAAGCTCATTTTGGATGTGGAAAAGTCTCCCACGCCTTTGGTGAGTGAGTCACTCCAAAACCTTTGCATTAAGACCTGTATTCTGTAAAACACATCTACAGGCAAAAACATTACATTGTGTGTGAAACAGTGTTAATATCAACTACTGGTTTACGTAATGTACTGTAATTCTTTGAGTTTTCTAATATCTTGTGTATTGATGACAACGCCCAAAAACCAACAGAGAAGAAATCTATATGAAGCACAAAAGCATGTTTGAGTACTACACCTTTCACCTATAGTAGGGACAAAACATTACAGTAATCCAAGAATCGGATCAAATCATCACATCGGTTTCCATGGAGACGCATCCTTATGATGCTGTTCTCCAAGGAAACAATCTATGGAAATAATGGCCTTCAACAGCATTCCTTCATAAAATCTACATTTAATGTCTTCATTTGTTGAACTGCAGATATTGAAATATTGTGCTGTTAGTTTGGAACCCCCAACCAGCCCAACATAACAGCATTGGCTCTGTCAATGGTGTGGAGTTTTTATGCCTGGGGTCAGGCTTTCTGTTTGAAGACATTCATTATTTTTGCAATTAAATATATTAAAGAGATTTGTCACTTACTTCCCTGTGGATTCCATATTGCTCATATCTGAATATATAATATTTATTTTCAGATGGCCAATGACAGCACAGAGACCAGTGAGGCAGGTGAGGAGGATGAAGAACATGAGGGAGATACGGATAACAAGGAGAGGATACCCTTCATTCAGTGAAGCTGACGTCCCAACCAGAGACTATCATGAACCCTGTGCCGTTGTGAAATGTGTGTGTGTCTCTTGTTTGTCTGTATTTCAAACAGGCTGAAAACACTTACTGTGGTGTTTATTGTTCGACTGAAGTGCCATTCTTAGTGCAGTGTTGAAACGTTCCAGTGTTTTAGACCAAAATGTTATCGTTGAATAGACTTTTTCGGAATGTTTTTGTGGCCTCTCGGATGCTTATTTGGGCCTGTCAGTCAGTGAACAGAAAAACAACAGAATTAACACTCACCAAGTGCCAAATGCAAGGGAAAATTGGCAAGCTCATAAGTGGCCAGTAACTTTGTGATAATGCGGGAGCTGTTCGGTCGGTTTTGTTGATGTGCTGTTGTTAGTGACGTGAGTATATTCAATCGAAACGATACCAAGTTTATTCTTCAAGACTGAATAAGATACAAAATTAGAAACATGATACCAAGTTTTTTCTTCAGGACAAAATTAGTCTTTGTTTTTGTGTAAAATATGTTTACGTTTATGCATTTGGCTGACACTTTTATACAAAACAGCTTCATCAGAAAGTGTATCGCCTGAACACCCATAACCTTAGCATTATGCTCTACCTGGTACAGAGGCACTGTGTAGTTTTAATGAAAACAATGCAACAAAAAAAAACAACTCAATACGCTCACAATTATCAAGTGTAGTTTTTATTAAACTCTGGTTGTAATGCTGGGTAAATGTGGGTGTGAAATAATGTATGACCGTAAATGAGAGTGTTAGTGCGACATTGTGTTTTTGACTGAAAGATGAAAAGAAACTGGGAAAAGCTTTTTGTGGTAATTTGAGTGAATGCGCAGAGGATGTGCCGTGTCTCTCCGTTTTTGCATACCTCAAATCATGACTCACAATACTTAAGCCTTTAAGATATTTAAATGACTCATAATCAGCTTTGTCAAAGGCCCTCAAAATGTCTTTTCTTAAAGGTCCAGTGTAAGGAATTGTGGTTTGTGGAATTGTGGTTTGACGTTGTTTCCAAACTCCAAATGAGATTTGAGAGCTACTACGGTATTGTAGATGAAAGACGCGGTTGTTTTTACTGTCTTTACACATTTGTCTTTGAAAGAAAGAAAGAAAGAAAGAAAGAAAGAAAGAAAGAAAGAAAGAAAGAAAGAAAATAAGACAGGTTTACAATGATATGAAAGTTAGTAAATATTGAACGATTGTTTTAGAGTCATTCTAGCAGCACTTTGAAGTCAAGCACATCCTTATCCAACAACAACAACAATGCCTTTTGTTGCAACGGTGCCTTTTGTTGCATACAGTATCTGCAGTGAAGAGGAGAAGATTTGTCAATGTTTCTTTTACTTCATTAACATAAGACAATAATTTATAGCCATAATGATTTCAAATCCCTGTTTCAGGTCGAAATATACCTCCAAGATAAAAACAAAAAAATCAGAATTAGCTTTTTTTGTGTGGTTCTGCATACATGTGGTAATATACTTTTGTGTTGGGTATTGTGGTACTTGCACTATTTTCTCCACAAATGCGTGTGCTTTTATCTACTCCAAACTCTGAGATAAATTGCATTATATTACTTTTTTGTTGCTTTAGAAGAAATATTTGACCATTTGATGTTAAGCATAATGAAATTCATCTACACCCAAGAGTGAAGAAAAAATGATGATTAAAATGGACCCTTTACACAAAAAAGGCTTGTTTTACTTGTTTGTGTACTGTAACGTGCAACTTTTCATGACTAAGTGCATTATATGAAAATCACTATTATGTGAAGGCATCTTTTCACGTTTCCTTGTTTGGTCTGGCATACAGTGTTTGACTTGTGTTTATAAACTTGCCTTTAAGCACTATGTCATCTCGGATCAAGACACTGAAGTGTATTGTTGCCATGTAGTTGTATTTAGTGGATGTGCTGTTGTGTTTTGTGGTAGATTAGAAAAACATGGAATTATAATAAAATGTTCTGCAAAGCATTTTATTCGATTTGTGCGTGTTTATCATGTGGTCTTTATCTTTCAACATTATACAGAAAACATCAACCCAATAACATTTTCCACGGTTCTTATCTGATTTTCTATAGCATTTGAGAAATGTTAGTTCAGATTGAAGCATTGATTTCTATTGAGAGTTTTTTTTTTCTAATAGTGAGTTAGAAATGGCACTGAGCATTGTTTTGCTCTTTTCAATTCACACATAGCACTCAGTGTTTTATTATAATCTGCTTTTGAGTTTGTTATTGCTTCAGAACCAACTAAATACTTACTATTTTTAACTATATACTTAACTACTATATATTTATTTAGAAAATATAACGGTCCTTACTGTTTATAGCAGGAAGTCTGTTTAATTCATGAGCACACGGAACAGTGTGGCACTGAATTTTTTTGTTGGGTTATGAACGGGAAAGCGAATTGCATGTCCTTCCCAGGTAAATATTTATAAATGGACAAAAACAGAGGCAGGGTTGTTGTGACTGCACCCAAGTATGAATACACTTTTAGGTGAACACTGATGTTCAGCCAAAAGAGCAAGAGCGTGGAAGGGAAAGACCAAAAAGCTGTGTATTTGGAGGGTTCTCCATATTTCTCCCAGTGATATAATCAGTCCACTGCTTTTGGGGATTGTCAACTGTGGCCATGGCCCAATCTCGGTTTCTCATGTTGGTGATGTGTTTCACCATTCTCCAGTTTGGACGTGGCAGTGCCTCCCGCACCAAGAAAGCTGTTTCAGGACAGAGAGGTACTGTACTTGACTTTTTATGTCAGAGCTAGCATGTTTGTCTCTGAAATGTCCTTTATTAATCCTTGAGGGTAATAAGGTCTTCGTTGCAAAAGAAATCCCGTTAAAAAAACAGAAATTTTCTGGCAGCTAAGCCACCAGCAATAAACCGTAAAATTACATGTCTACCCCATTTTCCTGTAAATTTGCTCTTTTCTGTAATTTTACGTCTCTTGACCGTATTTTAAAAAATATGTGATTTCTTTTACGTTATATGTGGAAAAACTGCAAAAAACTGAAAATTTCTGTAAAATGACACTCTTAAAAATAAAGGTGCTTAAAAGGTTCTTCACAGCGATGCCATAGAAGAACCATATTTGATTCCTCAAAGCACCATTCAGTCAAAGTTTCTTTAAAGAACCATCTCTTTCTTACTTTTTTATAATCTGAGGAACCTTTTTGAATCTTTTGTGAAACAGAAAGGTTCTTCAGATGTTAAAGGTTCTTTATGGAACCAAAAGGTTCTTCTATGGCATCGAAGAACCTTTTGAAGCACCTTTTTTGCGTGTATGTTTTTTTTACAGTGTTGATGCTTGTTGCAAACAATATATGCAACATTTATAAAATCATGGAATTAAAGTTTGGTTTCATGCTATGTGTTTTAATTTGGTTTTGTCGGATGTTCATCTGTTACAGAAGATGATGACATCAGAACACAGATTGACAAACTTTGGCAGGAAATCAACTCCTTAAAAGAGTTGCAGGCACTTCAAACGGGTAGATGAAAATATTATTGCGTATGAATAAAAAACCTATCCATTATTATTTTGGACATATTTAATGAGAAAAGACTTCACAGGATCACTGTTCTATGTGCACGTGTTTTTGGAGACTCCTCATTACATGTAGATTAAAATAACTGGGTAGAAGTTGATTTAGGACATGCACATTTTCATAACACAGGATAACCAAAATTTGTTATCTCTCATGTACTTTAAGTTTTTTTACATTATGATTTTTGCTGTTAAATATCCTTTAAATGGTAAGCTACACAAGTGTACAGGAAATGACGTTTGACTTAAAACAGCTGCAAGAAAACCAAACTGGGATAAAGGCAATAGTCAACATATTTCTCATATTTTGTTAATCCTCATTGTTTAGATATTTCATCTTGTAATTGTAACAAAAGGAGCCTCATAAGACCATAGCCAGCCCTTATAATATTCTTAAAACTTTCTATAAAAGAAAACAACTATACAGAGTAAACTAAACTAAATATTTTTGTACCTTTTCAGTTTGCCTGCGTGGCATCAAAGCCCACAGGAAGTGTTACCTGGTTTCTGAGCAGTCCAAGCATTACCATGAGGCTAATGAGGACTGCATCGCACAGGGAGGAACCCTGGCCATTCCCCGAAACATCAACGAAAATGATGAACTGAGAGACTACGCCAAACGCAGCTCACCTGTGTCCAAAGATTTCTGGATAGGCGTAACAGACATAGTAAAGGAAGGCCAGTATGTAGATGTTAACAGCCAACCTATCAATTTCTTCCACTGGGATCGGTCTAAGAAAGAACCCACTGGGGGGAAGAGAGAGAGCTGTGTTGCACTCTCCTTGGCAGCGCAGGGAAAATGGCACGATGAGGTTTGTCGCAGCCAAAAGAAATATGTCTGTGAATACCTGATTCCATGATGAGCAAGACATATGCCGTTAAAATGGTAGTGTCACTGAAGCCAGTCATTAAAATTCAAACAGTAGGAATATGTGTCTTCTTTATTCACTAGAATGACAAAAGAAACTGTAATTGATTTTATGATGTTAAACTATCATGTTTACAGTATGGAAATGGCAATAACAAGGTATACTTTTAATTATATATAATTGTTGTTAGGGTGAATTCAGGTAATCTGGGACATTTTTTTGCAATTTTGGCTTCTGTAATTTATTTCGATATCTATCTACAGTAACACATTAGATCAACACATTAGACTTTTCTGAAATCCCTACGATGTTTTCTAACCCAACCAGGGGCCGGTTGTTCAAAAGTAATCTGATTGGATTTCGGCTATCGGATTGGATCAAATCTTAAAAATGGGTTTTTCAAAAGCAAAAAATGGTTTGAGAATTTGATTAGATCACAAAATCCAATCTAGGTTTTGATCTGGATCAAATTGTCAGTTTGTGTTGTTCAAAACGTTTTAGTAAAATCGGGATTCCTTTGATCCCAAAAAATAGGATTATACTGATGCCAGCAGAAGGGTGGATTTCAGTAACAGAAAATGTAATAAAACTTAAAAACTGGACAAAACTACAACATTTATATCATGTAATATACACACAGACATTATATTTTTATTTTTCTCTTGATAAGTTTGACTGTTAAAGTAAAAATGAGAATATACATTAGGCTTCCTATTAAGATTTTCAGTAGCCGACAGGAAAGAAAAACAGATTATGGCATCATAAAATAATCCCAATTAATTTTTTTATCACCGTAGTGATGAAGCAGTCAAAAGTTCTGTGAGTGAGCACAAAGTCTCTTGGGTGAACACAATGCATTGATATATACTGTATATATATATATATATATTTCCTGTTTCCAATCTCATATTTTTTCCATGTCCCTTTAGGCCTCTTGTAGAACACTAGTAATTCAGATTTGGTAATATGAAAAAGTGTGTATCTGGATCAGGGTGATCCAGACCAATTTTGCTTTGAAAAAATGGCACAAAAGTAAAATGGATTATCTGATCCTGGATACCAGAAGATAGAATGTAAATATTATACCCATAGGAGACATGCCATCTGGGACATATGTTTTAGACCTAAAAAAGGCCTATTGCATATATTCACCTTCCTTTATGCATGCCAAACACAATAATACCAATTTTTAAAAAGCATTATGAAAAAAAATGACAGAAGTAGTCATAGTAGTACAGAAATCTCAATAAGAAAATGCAGGATTAATGACCTACTGTTTATTTATGCTGATATTATAACCTCCAGTAGTGCACATTAACACCCATTTCTCATTATGGCACATAGCCCTTGTCATTAGACTTATAAAGTCCCTAAATGCATATTTCCCCCATTTGAAGACTGTCCCAGATTACCCAAAGCATGCTGTCCTGCATCCTCAATCATATTTGTAGGACAACGAAAAATGCTTGAAAGAAAAAAAACATTTTCAACACTTTAATATATATATTTTGCTAGATCACAAACATAATTTGACAACAATTAGGAACATTGTTTTATTTTTTACAGATTTATGTCCTTAACATTAATCTAGTCAGAATCCTATGTCACTGACCTTGGGTGCTGGTCATGCAATTCCCAGGGGAGCTTCTTGATTGACAAGTGCCCCGCCCCTTTCTGTGGAACCACCCCATGAAGTCATGTGATTTCAGGCACTTGACATCCATGCTTAAATTACATGTCCTGTTGACTAAAATTTGTTAGAACAGGAAATAAACACACTGGAGTTTAGGTGTCCCAGATTACCCAAATTCACCCTATATGTAGGCCTAAATAAAATAAGAGATGGAAAGAGTGCAAAACACAAATTATGACAAAAAGTATAAACATGTTTCTGATTTATGATAAACTTTTAACAAATAAAACGAAATAAGAAACGACATTGAAAGTATCTTCATATTTATCTACTTTGATGATCATTTGTTCAATAAAAGTGTTTTGTTACAAACTACCAGATAAAGACCAGAGGATAGTACCCTTATTAAAAATACAATTACCCATCCTTCAAAAAGTTATTACTTCTGTGATATGATCAAATTGTACTAAGATAAATTCCATGTTCAGTCAGACAGTGTTGTCGGAAGTGACGCATATTAATGTGAAGTCTCGCGAAAGTGCGAAGCGGCCATTTTTCCTCCATTGATTGTTGTTTGTGCTTACAGTCCAAGCATACAGAAAGTAACACAGATTAAACTGGATTACAAGTTATTAAACCACAAAGTTTGGCTTTGATATCGACTGGTTTTGCCTAACACCCTCAGAATGGTCCCTCAGAGCAACTCGCAGAGCTCCTGTTGACAGCGGATCGCGGCTGTAGGATCAGATGGAAATGGTGCCCAGCGAAGAAAAGCAGCTTGTGCCCAAAGAGGTGAGATTTCGAGTGTTGATCCTCCAACACGGAGAAGCTCGACAACCACTGCTTATAAAACACCCCTGTAAAACTTAACTGACGTTTAAATGACGGCAACGAGTGGCTGGGGAAGTGCGCGTCATGACTGAGCTTAGCTGCTAGCAAGGGAATGCTAGCAGCAGCTCGGCTAACTATCAGTCAACAAGTCCTTTACACAAATCTAATATGTGAATAAATAGCTGAATTTTGGTTGTTTATATAAGGATGAAGGCAGAAAGCGTGTTGTCATTTTGCAGTGTGACTGGTTTTTAAAGCTTGTAAACTGTCACGCAGGAGGTGCTGAAGTGTGCTCCGTAGTTTGTGTTAGCACAGATCACAGGCTGATTCAGATGTAATCCACATCGAATCGTGATTCGATTTAGTTTTACTGAATCAGATTTGTTCTGCATTGTTTAAATCGTGCACGTGATTCGGCACAGATGCGAGTCGAGTGATATTTTAATACGTTAGTGACGTAAACATACGTTATGTTATGTTGTTATGTTATGTTATGGATTTGATATCATTAGTGCGAAATGTTAAATACTGTAGGATTTAATTAAACGTTAGGGATCCCATTTTCAATAATATGTAAAGGGTTGTGGTGTGCTTTTTTTAAAGATATATTAAAGTTACTTCTGCGGTACCATGGTATCAGATTGTAATACTAACCCTTGTTCATGATTCAGATCAGACAGAATTCAGATTTAAAACAACATAGTCTTTCTTGATAAATCCTTATAATGTCATTTGGTTCGCAGAACCTCACCAAGAGCAAAAAAGTGTGTTTGGTTGTCCTTGCTTTGTCCTGATTTTTATATTTCCTAGCATTAGTTTTAAATGATATGACTACACATTGATCATCGAAGCAGTTAAATGTTTTTGATAGTTAACACCATACAAGTTAAATGTTATCAGGATTGTATTTTCATCAGTTTTTATAATTGGAAAGACTCTGAAGTAACAATAAAGTGTTCAAAGTTAAGAGTAAGCCAACATATCCAACAGGGATTATAGAACACTTTGACCTGCAACTATGATTCTTTATCAATATATTTGGACAGTGTTTATTTGGGTGTTAACATTACATGTGATTGAATTCATTTTTTAGAAAGCCACTCCGTTTTAGATTTAGGGAAGGATTAATCCACCCCAACACATAACAGCAAAAATCGTTTTTGAGCGTAGTCTGAAATGAATGC
This sequence comes from Triplophysa rosa, assembly GCF_024868665.1. Lineage (NCBI taxonomy): Eukaryota > Metazoa > Chordata > Actinopteri > Cypriniformes > Nemacheilidae > Triplophysa > Triplophysa rosa. The sequence continues at coordinate 33,260,365 of NC_079890.1, forward strand.
GTTCCCTTTTATCCTATTTGATCTTATAAATTGGACTGCAGGATAAAAATAGCCTTTGATGTCTCATGTCAGTTACCTCATGAATTCGTCTCTTTTAAAGTGCGATTATCATCATCATCATGTTAGGATATCTGATATAAATGTGCATCATTGACATGGAAATCATTGATTTCTCAGCACATAAAGTTTATAGCTCCTTGCATTCTTTTTTTTTTTACTTTAAATAATTTTGCAGTGAAGCCTATAATAATCCAAAAGTTTTTGTTTATTCATTTTTTTATCTTATAATTTTGAATGATTTTGTTGTAGGGGTACAGAGTACAGTACATTCTTTCAGCAGTCAGTCATAGGCCTAATATAGGCTATTCAAGAAGCGAGAGGGCTCAGTTTGTTGTTTTAATTTAGACTACTTGTTTTGCTCAATTTTATTTTAAGTTATATTGTATTATATTGAAAAGCAAGACAAAATATAAAAAGCACATTTTGACCATTCCGTTTATGCAATAGTGAAAACATTGGCTAAATAAATAGAAGAAGTGCGAAAAGCCATGTTCGGTATTCGGCCAAGTGTTTCATTTTTATTCAGCCTAGGCCAAACATTTTTCGGTGCATCCCTAGAATGGGCCAGAAGAGCATCTACCGCTTTCCAGCGCTGGATAGAAAAAGAAATGTTTAGCATTCTAGGGAACAGGAAGTAGCAGTGTAAAGGCTGTTAAGTTGTATAGTGTTGTGTTTTTTATTGGTTTATTGGTTTTCTATTATGATGCGTGGTTGTGGGGTCTGCTGGCTGTTTCAAAGGACCACCTGCTAACTGTAATTAAGCAGTATGACTGACAGAAGGCTTGCAGTTTGAGTCATACCCAGCAGGGTGAGGGACATTTCACATTTGTATTAGGCACGGAGTGTCATTCCACAAACTTTATATACATATACGATATGTCTGTTCGTTGTATACAAAAAATGACTAAAATTAGTTGTTTTGTGATTTGTGATTTTTGCACGGGCAAGGACCAAAAGGACTATTTTCCTTTTCAAAATGGATACATTGATTATTGTGAAATATCAGCAAAATTATTATTCTTTCTTTGAGATGTTTTAATAAAAACCTTTACTCCAAAGCTAGTTGGATGTCGACCCTTTATTTTCGCTTTCGTTTTTGCAACTCCTGAATGCAAACAGGATATTAACTACCCAAGTTCCTTAAAGCTACAGTACGTTTTTTAGTTGTTGTTAAAAACAAAGAACATGCACATACATAAGAGATCAGTGTTCGAAACTGTGTGCTTAACTTTCCCCAATCCATGTTGAAAATAATTTACTAATGATTTATTGTTGAGCTGTCGGGTCGGATTTTAAATAAATATATGTAAATAAGTAACCTGCAATGTTATGTTTAAAAATAGATCCCATAGTTATCCAGATAAACTCTAGTGAACCCAGCCCCGGGTTCAAAATCATGTCTTTAATGTATGCCAAAAAGTTCGGAGTCTACGAGGTTAGGAACTGCAGCTTTAAGAATGAAAAACCTTGACATTTATTATTGTAGTTAGATGACGTTTGCTGCCAACATAAAGTCCATTCAAAGGAATGCAGACTTTAGCACTGGCAGACTCAGATAGATGGTTTGTTTGGGTAATGTTGCTGTAACCGCTTTGTACTACACTGCTTTCTAGAAGAAAAGCAGGCCGGGTGACTTTACTTTTTGACTTGAGTCTTTAAAATAATTCTATATGAACAATGCTTTGAATTCCCCCAAATAGTTATCGGGAGCTTTGCTTTGGGCCTTTGATTCAGTGCCTCTGATTGTGTTCAAAGGGACTGGAAATGCTAAGCAGGATCTGATGTCCCTGCGGTTCTCTCTCCCTCTCCCCCATCAGCTGGCGTCCGTGTGCCAGGTGGGAATCTCAGTTCTGTTTGCCTTTTGATGTTGCGCTTCCCACCACCAGCTCTTCGTTTGTCATTCCCCACAGGACCAGCAGTACATGAGGATAATTAAGAGGCAGAACTGCATCCAATCTGGCAACCTAAGCAGCATACCAATGTGTTGATCAGTCTGATCCCTTTACTTCTGTTGTCTAATAATACATAAGTGGATTTTGGTGCAGGCCTGATCTAGCAAAGTCACATTTTTGCATTTTGTTGAATGCATTGAATATGTATTTAAAAACGTGCATTAGTATAATGCGACATAGGGACTTCATTAAATATTTTGAGCAAATGTATGGTCATTACAAGGATAAGAAAATATTTGATGTAGTCTTACCATGATAAATACTTGTTGCACTAGGTACAGTTCAATGCGAGCACCTGACAATATTATCCCTGGTAAAAATATCCTCTAATCTGATATAAACCCTTCTCGTGTGGACAGCCGTGTGTCTTCGACTTTTACACTGGCATCTCTGTGATGCTTTTTTAAAATAGATCTACAGAGTTCCCCTGTGTATTAACCTGAGATATCAGACCTCAGAACTGGTGTTGATGGTCACCGTTGACTTGGTTTTCAACTGTGTTTTGTTGTTCTCTCATCAGGGTATTTTTTGGAGTTGCAGGCAGAGTATTTTTGATGAGATGCAGAGGAGGTTCACACAGGTAGCTGTGTGTCTATTGCACGTGTGTATTTGCAGAATGCTGCTTTGTTTGACACTAACTACCCAATGAGATTACATTAAATAATTAACCAGTGAGATGGCAAGAATTGGGACATGGGTATTTGAATCCATGATGTGAAAAAGAAAGGTCTGAAAAGAGTCCCTGCCATAAACGAGTCCCTACCTAAAACGAACCGATGCGTTTGCTTAAGAGAAATATCCATATTGACAAAGCTATTAACGATAATGTCTAACATCCAGGAGCACCCGTCACCATCATTTAGCGGAAAAACAAGCCTCTCGTTCGCTTGCAGCTATAGCCGGTTTCATAGCTGGACGCACCCACCTGGACCTGAAGTTAACTTCCGGTCTGTGTTTAGTTATCTTTAGTTATCTCTATTTGTCTGGCTATTGGCTAGTAATATAAAAATTTATTTTATATTTAATTTATATTAATATTTTATTGTAACTGCAGGTGGTTTGTTTTGAAAAAAAAGGCTAACTAACACAATAAAAACATGATAACATAATAAAAAACTTGATTTTTGAGTAATCTCATTTTGTAACCAAACTCTTCAAATAATGTTTGTATTTTGGGCGGGTATAGCAGATCGGATTTATATCTGTTTAGCTAAGACACATTTATGTGGTCAAGTGCCCTCTTTGGATATTAATACTGGCTGGTGGAAAGCAAATGAAACACGCTTCCAGAGGCATTATCTCTGCATTCCCGGGACATCCGTGCCATCTGAAAGGGTGTTTTCTGCTGCGGGTCTAACTGTCAACAGGCTCCACACTGTCCCCACAACACGTAAACATGTTACTTTAAATAAAAACTCGCCAAGCTTTAGATTGAGGTAGGCCTGCTATTTTTACTTGATGAAAAAACTTTCTGACGGAAACAAACTTGGCCGGTTGTTCTGTGTTTTCGTTTTGTTATTTTCTTGCCTGTTTAGTTTATGCTTTGGAACTTGTTCACTAAAATTTACAATTATTCTTAAAACTGAATTTCTGTAGTTGTAGTTAGCCTCCTTGGGGTGAACGGTAGCGATGCGCGGCTCGGGTTTTTTCCAACCCGCGGGTCCTGCTTTTATGAAATTATTTGGCCCGCCCCACACCACTGTATCTGTTCTTACAACCCGCCCCACACCCGCCACCATTATATAGACATAGTAGGCATTGTAATGTAAATGAAAAAAGACTTTATTTCAGCCTAAAAGTGCTTGGAAACAGCCATTAAATTATATCGCCCTGTAAACTGGCAACAACATATGCTGTACTTCACGTAGCCGATATACTATTTCTGAGAACCAGTCCCAAACATTAGATTTAGCAGCTTGACCTTCTTTTCTTTTAATGATGTAAATTCCTGACCATAATTTCTCCTGCACATCGTCTTCTATCTTCACTTTTATTTCTCCGTTTGTTTTGTTGTTGTGGCTGGCGGTGGGAGCTGCTTGGTGCTTTCGTGACGTGTTCGAGTTGGGGACATCACGAAAGTTACGTTGCTACGTAGGCCTACATATTGTAACCTTATAAAAGAACCTAATAAAATATGAAAATATATATTCCCAAATTAATATAGGCTATAGAGAATTGCACGCAACACACATGTTTTTTTATTTCGTTTTTAATGACCCGCCCCAACCCGCCCTGCAACTAAAGTGACAATTTCTTTACCCGACCCGCGGGGCCCGCGGGTTATGAGACGACCGGCCCATCTCAGGTGAACGGCCTTAACTTGTGTGTTGCATTTCTGTCATCATGCATGGAACTTCTACACCTCACACACTTAAGCAGTGCTCAAATCGACAGTGTGATTCAGGTCTTGTCAATAGAGCTAACTGCGAGTGTGTGTGCATTACAGATTGAAAGTGCTGCGGAGGAGCCGAGAGTGTTGTGTATCGTGCAGGACACCACCAATGCCAAGACGGTCAATGAGAGGCTGACGCTCAACCTGCCTGCCTCCACCACCGTCAGCAAACTGTACGAGGATGTGGCTCAAAAAGCTGGATATGTGAATGGGACTTTTTGCCTGGTGTGGGCCAGCGGCATCAATACGGTGAGAGTTTTCTGCATACTTCCAATGCCTCTTTCAATCTGTCTGTAATGTGTCCAGATGTTTAATTTAAAGAGTCGAGGTCAGATTCTTATTAGATTATTGTTACTGTAATGCAATAACTGTATTTGATGGTTTAGTATGTAGTGGTCAGATTGTGGTTTTACAGCATTGCTGTAGAGAAAAGATGTGATTAGAGTTCTATCTAGGGATGCACTGATATGTAAATTTTGGCCGATAACCGATAATTCTTAAACATTGGAAACCGATAATCGATATATTGGCCGATATTCAGTATCTAAATATTAATATAAAATTTCCTAAGACTGAAACAAAAGGAGCTTTTATTTGAAAACATTGATGACCGAAAACACTATTAACCATTAGTTCTCTTTTTTCCCCTGAAAATCATGTACCAAGCCAACTTTACACTGCTTAACGATTCTTCAAACTTTTCTGGTATATTTTTTATTTAATAAACAAATTATAGATGTTCTTCCAGAGCAACCCAGAAAAATGTTCTTAATAGCCACATCTTCACATCTAACAGGTCTCAAGACAGAAAGCATTCAGACAGCAGTCTGATTCAAACAATATGCTTTTGTTCCTATAATTTACACATTCATAAATACTGTATCTACATACTGTACATCAACAATGTTTTGCTAATAGCAGTAAGTGAATGATCATGACAGAAAGACAGTACTGTACTTTAACTGTGAGCAGCATGCAGCTGAAGAAGTTTAACCAGAGGAAATCATTTTTGATTTATCGGCCGATTCAGCTATAATATATCGGCCTAGATTTAACATTAAAAATGACCATTTATAGGCTGATACCAATATGGACGATAACTTATCCCTAGTTCTATCATATATTTGGCTGTGTGTTAATCCCAGCGCTGACCCAGAGCACAGAGGATGTAACTCTCTGAGTAGGTCAGTGGATTAAAGCCTCCCACACCACTGCCGCCTCCGACAAAAATTGGCACGTCCTGACCTGTGTGTAAATTGGCTGGTACATGATGTCCCACAGGTATCACAGAATCCTCCTTTGACGTGTAGATGATCTACGATATAACAGCTTCATTATTTTAGAAATGTTTTCTGCATGTTTCGACTTTTATTTTATATTGTCCCGTATTCTGATGTTCCCCATGGTTTCCTTCATTCCTCATTATATCTCTTGTATTGTTTTTTCTCCTTTCCCGCACCCACAGGCTCCTTTGGACCAGGCCGATGAGAGATCCCTGGTTTTGTCTGGTTTTGAGGCAGGAAAGAGGAACTTCCTGCAGCTTACGGATAAGGACGGGGACCAGCCTCAGATAGCTTCAGTGAGTTGATATGAGCTGTTTAAGGGGTTAAAAGCACTAGTGCATCTCTTGCTCGTATTTTTTATTTGTTCTGCATGAGCTTTTTATATTTTAATAAAGATAAGATGCACTTAAAGATATTGTTATCTTTTGCAGGATGAGTCAGGCACAGCGGACAGCAGTGGTCTTGATGACAGCTCTCAGGACCGCTTTATTGGACCCTTGCCGCGTGACGGTACTGTGGGATGCAGCAGTGACTACAGCAGCCCCAGTTATTCATACTCATCCATACTCAACAAATCAGACACAGGTAGTGTACTTTCACATGTTTTTAGTGAAGTGCATAAAGGTCATTTTTTGCCACCCTCTTCATTTCTCCTCTGTTCTCTTCTTTCCAGGTTATGTTGGTTTGGTCAACCAAGCGATGACCTGTTACCTAAACAGTCTTCTGCAAACCTTGTTCATGACCCCTGAGTTCAGGAACACACTCTTTAAGTAAGCAATCTGCGTCCTGTGTTTGATCGGCCTGTAGGTTAAAGAATTAAGCAATAGACCTTCCCCTCGAAATCAGAATGCATTCGGTTACAGAAGAAGAAATTGATGTAATTGTTGGGGCGTCTTTCCTGACTGCATGTCTCAGATTATGTGTAAAATGCATCTTGATGTACTGTAACACTGTTTCTGCACCAGATGGGAGTTTGAGGAATCTGAGGAGGATCCGGTCACCAGTATCCCATACCAACTCCAGAGGCTGTTTGTGCTCCTGCAGACCAGTAAGAAACGCGCCATTGAGACCACAGATGTAACGCGCAGCTTCGGCTGGGACAGCAGTGAGGGTATGACGTCCTCACATATGTTTCACTTGAAGCGATAGTCAACCAAAAATAAAAGTTTTAGATGAAAGAACGTTCTACTTAGGCCACATCCACATGAAGCCAGAGCTTTGTCCATCTGATCTTTTTTCCTTTTCATGGCGTCATCTTAAAAAATATGTGCGTACACACGAAACCACTGAAGCCGACTCAAAACGATGTAGTTTACATGCCAAATCAGTATGTGGCGCTGTAATTCTGCCACAGAGATGCACTAAAAACGCAGAAGAAGAATTGGGAGCACGCGCATAAACTTTGCGCGCTGGGTTGATGATGTCATCGTTTTGGAAAATACGGATCAGCTGCACACATGAAAACGCAAGGGTGGCGTTTTCAGATTTATCCACTCCGGCACACAGTAAAAAAAGCGGTTTCAGGCTCCCAAAATGCCGGATCCGTCTGGACGAAGCGCCGATATCATACAAAATCTTTGCGTGTACAGCTAAATGTGTCTCCGTGTGGATGGCCTCTTAGGAATGAGAAAATTTGATGAATATCCAGCTTAAAGCACCCAAGAGTGTCAGTGAGAATGTGCTGCTCAAGGATATTTTTTCATTGCTCAGATAGGTTTATGCGATAAAACAACCTGATGTTTACACTACATGCTGTTATCTTGCATAAACAACACAGGGTGTAGGTACAAGGTGGTTCAAGATGTAAGGTGATTTGTCATGGTGGCCACCACAATTGTACTTTTTCACATTTTTCCTTGTTTTTGTTTGCCAAACAAAATGTCATGGCTAAGTAGGGACATGAGGATAAGGAAATTGAATTTTTGGGTGATCTCTTCCTTTAACCTCCCTTTGGAAACCCGCATTAGTGCTGCATCGGATGGCTGGAGGACCCTGATCACTCTGAAACTCTTTACCGTGTGTATGTGTTTCAGCCTGGCAGCAACACGACGTTCAGGAGCTTTGCAGAGTCATGTTTGATGCACTAGAGCAAAAGTGGAAACAGACTGAGCAGGTATGTGATGCAAGCCCTTCTCCCTCAGCATGTTATACTAAACCACAGCTAATGAAGTTCTTGGACAAGTGGAAAAAATAAGTATAAACTAAAAAAAATGGTATGCATGCACCATATAAAAAGTTACACAAAACCGATGGTAAAAAGCTTTAGATACAAATCATCCTAACTGTCTTTTGTTTTGATGATAGTTGCATTTTGTGCATGTGCACATGCAGCAGTGTTTTCATATGGTCTTGTTTGTTTTTCCAGGCTGATTTGATAAACCAGCTTTACCAGGGAAAGCTGAAAGACTATGTGCGCTGTTTGGAATGTGGCTATGAGAGCTGGAGAATCGACACGTACCTGGACATCCCCCTGGTCATCAGGCCCTTCGGGGCCAGCCAGGCTTTTGGCAGTGTGGTGCGTCCAGCTCACATTATGACCTTTTTTAGCAATTTACTAAGACTGTACATATTTGTCTGCGCTGAAAGGTGATATGCAACATGGTCCAGTCACAAACTCTTTGTTTACTATATCTTTATGTGGGGCTTCCTTTTGGACCAATAAGATTTTACTGTGGGGACCCAGTGTGATGCTACCAAAATAACCCCTTTCATTAAAGGTCCATTGTGTAATATTTGGGGCAACCATTGACAGAAATGCAATATGATATACATTACTGTGTTCAGATGTGTATAAAGAAGTTACATAATGAAGCGTTATGTTTTTATTACCTTAGATTGAGCTATTTCTATCTACATACAACATGGGTCTTCTTGCATGGAATTCACTGTGGTGTTTCTACAGTAGCCCTAAACAGACAAACTGCTCTACCGAGCGTGTTTCGTAAATATGTTATCTCCTTCAGCAAAGAAGCGTAAACTTTACGACATCTTAGTTCTGTGTCAGCCCCTGTAGTGTTTTGAAAGGGAGTGGTGGAGTGAGCCGTTGGTTGCAATTCGCGACCTCACCGCTAGATGCAGCTAAATTTCATATAGGGGACTTCTAATTATTGTCTCACACCTAGGAAAACAGCTAAATTTTGAATGACATCCTCACTGTTGAGTGTAGTCATGTGACCATCAGCTACGTTCTCTGTCGTTTAATTACTAATGTTTTTCAAGAATCAATGCACATGTTTACAGGCATCACTCTTCAAAACAAATCGTTCTTTAGCAGCCGAGCCTCATTGAACTTTCATCAGACTTACATCTGTCCTCATTGTGTCAAACAGGAAGAGGCTTTGCAGGCCTTCATCCAGCCTGAGACTCTGGACGGGCCCAATCAGTACTTCTGTGAGCGATGCAAGAAGAAATGCGACGCCCGCAAGGTGAGAGAACCAGATCCAGAGGGGGTGATCAGGAAGCTCTGTGTCACATTTTTGTTGCTTATGCAATATTGTTTTGTCTCCAGGGCCTGAGATTCCTTCATTTTCCGTACCTGCTGACTCTGCAGCTCAAGCGCTTTGACTTCGATTACACCACTATGCACCGTATTAAACTCAACGACCGCATGACCTTCCCAGAGGAGCTGGACATGAGTCCCTTCATTGACGTAGAGGATGAGGTGAGAAACGGCTTCATGCTGGCTCATGTCCACAATGAACACAATGAGTGAAATCCGCAACACATCACAAATATGTGATACGTGCTGTAGATGGCAGCTTTACCTGTCACAAATATATGATGGTATGAGCGAAGTGGTTAACAGTGTTCTTGACCGCCTTCAAAATTGATTTTTGATTGATGGAACTACTAAACACAATGGACTCTTTTGTACAAGTTTTTCATACTGTCCAGTTGGTCATGGGTGAGCCGAGACAGATGGTAATGCCAGGGTCTATCTTTTATTTTCTCTTTCTGCAGAAATCACCTCAGACAGAAAGCTGTACTGATAGTGGCGCGGAGAATGAAGGAAGCTGCCACAGTGACCAGATGAGTAATGATTTCTCCACAGATGATGCTGTGGATGAGGGCATTTGTCTGGATAACGCCAGCAGCACAGAGCGAGTGCTCAAACCAAAGGTTTCATCACATTCTGTCTAAACTCTTGTACTGCAGTGATGTACTGGACAAAGAAAATGAATGTATTTTTTTGTTTTTATAATAGAGCTCATTGACCTTTGAACTCTTCTCGGTCATGGTGCATTCTGGGAGCGCTGCAGGTGGACACTACTATGCCTGCATCAAGTCTTTCAGCGACAGCCAGTGGTACAGCTTCAATGACCAGCACGTCAGCAAGGTCAGCCAGCTAATTCATCTTAAGGGAACAGCGCACAAAAATTCATCAGAGCTTTTTTGTTGAGAGAAACACAATAATAATAATAATAATAATAAACAGCATAAAGTCTATATTTGTTGTATTAAGCCCAGTAAAGATATTTGAATAACTTTTAAATTCTATTATTATAATACATTTTTATGGTCCTTTTTGGAACTTTAAACCATTCAGTCTGTTGCATGTGTTCACTGAACATGAGGTTTGATAGCTTGATAGATTTGTGGCATTTCCATCATGTATGCTCCAGATCACGCAGGACGACATCCGGAAGACATATGGCGGGTCCTCAGGGAGCAGAGGCTATTACTCTAGTGCCTTTGCCAGGTACGTGAAGCCTTCTAGTCTGGCATTTGTGACCTCTGTGACATTCTGATGTGAACCCTGTAATGAAGAGAATGTTTGTCAATGTTTTTAACAGCTCTACAAATGCATACATGCTCATGTACAGACTGAAAGAGCCCTCCAGGAATGCAAGTAAGGGAATTGAGAAGATTTTAATGTTGTTGTTTAAATTAAACGTTTTAATGTCCTTTAGCATCTCTGTATCAGTGTCTCATGTACTGCCTGTATTTCTGACATTTTGGAATTTTTGATGGTGTTTTGCAGAATTCCTTGATGTGGAGGACTTTCCGGAGCACATAAAGAGACTAGTACATCGAGAGAAAGAATCCGAGGAGCAGGAGAAGAGACAGAGGGAGATCGATCGCAACACATGCAAGGTAAAGTGTCTGTCTGCTCTAGTGTTTATTATTGTAAATGCACAGAGTTCCAAATCCTAGTTAGCTGCCTAACTAGACAGCAGTGTTGAGCATCCCCTAATGCAAAGGCTTTACTAAACAGTAGGCAACAAAATGATTATATTTTCAAATATTAATTATTTAAAATTGGAGGGAGACTAGGGAATTTTTACTATACTTCTCTTCTATTGAGTATCAATGAAAAGTATAAATGCTTATAAAAGTATGTTATAAGTATTTATCTGAATGATGTGTGTTAGTGATTGCTGCCAAAGTAGAGCATTTCAAAGCACATTACCGTTTCATGACGTTTGAGACGCTTCCTATGTAGATAGTGCAGTAGTGTTTGGAACAGAGCCTTGCAAGCAGCAATATTTGAATTTTCCATCCTTTTCCATCAGATCAAGCTCTTCTGCATGCATCCAGTGAAGATGATGATGATGGAGAACAAGCTAGAGGTTCACAAAGACAAAACTCTCAGAGAAGCAACAGAAATGGCCTACAAGGCGAGTAGAGACTGTGCTAAATTATACCTTATAACTCAATGATAGAGCATTGCATTAGCAGTGCAAAGGTCACATGTCTCATTTAATCCATTTTGAGTTGCATAAATGTAAATGACTACATTTGACCTCAGCATTTCACCCCAAATGTAAATAGTATAAGCTGCATTTGCTTAACAAAAAGAGGAACCAGCATGACAGATGCACAATGCATTATCTCTCTTAAAGTGATAGTTAACCCAAAAAAGAAAATTCTGACATCATTTACTCATCCTCTTGTCATTTCAACCCTTTATGACTTTCTTTCTTCCGCAAAACACAAAAGAAGATATTTTAAAGAAAGTTGGTAACCGAACAGCACTGGCCCCCACAACACTCTTCAAAATATCTTCTTTTGTGTTCTGCGGATGAAAGAAAGTCATTAAGGTTTGAAATGACAAGAGGGGCGAGTAAATGATGACCGAATTTTCATTTTTGGGTGAACTATCACTTTAATATATTACTGATTCGATTATACTGTATCACTAGTCTGTATGCTTGTGTTTGTCTGTGTGTAATATTCACATATATTTGTAGCTGATGGATGTTGAAGGAGTGGTGCCGCTGGACTGCTGTCGACTGGTGAAGTACGACGAGTTTCACGAGTATCTGGAACGTTCATACGAGGGCGAAGAAGACATGCCCATGGGTCTGCTGCTCGGCGGGGTCAAATCTTCATACATGTTTGACCTACTGCTGGAGATCCGCAGACCTGATCAAAAGTTTCAGGCCTACAAACCTGGAGGTTACAAATTGACCCGTTTTACTTTCTTAATGAATGTCCCTGAACTGGTTGGACTATTGTGTTAAACTGCTGTCTCTGTGTTGGTGTACATTACAGAAGTAATGGTGAAGGTCCATGTGGTGGATCTAAAGAGCGAGACCATTGCTGCACCAGTCAGTGTGAGGGCTTATCTTAACCAGAGCATTACTGAGTTTAAACAACTCATAGCACAGGTGCAGATTCTCCCATCCCATCTCTCCTTTGTTTTTACCAGTCCATGGATGTTCCCTATCTGACCTTTTCTTCACATACCTGTGTGTTTTCTCAGGCCACGGGGCTTTGTGCAGAAACGATGCGTGTTGTCTTGGAACGCTGCTATAATGACCTTCGGCTTCTTTACGTGCCCAACAAGACTCTGAAAGCAGAGGGTTTCTTCAGGAGTAACAAGGTTAAACACAACACTCAGCACAATGCCCTTTTCCCAAACCCTAGTAAACTGCATTGTGCTCTGTCTACATAGACAGCTAACTTCTAAGCACATTCCTAAAATGGAGCTTTATTTCTCTCTAAATAACGTTCTTATCTTTAATCCCAATGATTATTAAAGGGATAGTTCACCCCATCATTTATTCGCCCTCATTTCATTCAAAACCTGTATGACTTACTTTCTTCTGCAGAACACAAAAGAAGATATTTTGAATTACGTTGGTAACCAAACAACATTGGCCCCCGTTGACTTTCATTGCATGGACACAAAACCACTGAACATTTCTCAACATATCTTCTTATTTGTTACACAAAAGGAGTAGTCATTAATGGGTTTTGATCAATATATGTTTGGGTGAACTACCGCTGTAAGGTTCTTCAGCGGCAATTACTTCATTCATTCTGTCTAAATCTGTTTAACGTCCTCAGGTATTCGTGGAGAGCTCCGACTCGACAGATCACCAGGCCACTTTTACAGAATCTCTTTTGTGGAAGCTCCTGGATCGTCACGGAAACACAATCAGACTGTTTGTCTCCCTGCCTGAGCAGTCCCCAGGCTGTTTGGCCAATAGAACTAGTTGCCCCAAGGCTAGCGCTGACTCTGAGGACTCGTTTGATGGAGCGACGGGCAGCCAGAGGCCAGTGGAGGCCATTCTTGAAGAAAGCACAGAGAAACTAAAGAACCTTTCATTGCAGCAGACCTCCAGCACCAGTGACAGCCAGAAGAGCTCGGAACACAGCGACTTTGAGCTCATCGACTCACCAGCACAAGAGTCCGAGGCCCCCTCGCAGCCCCCTGAGCTCGAGAACCAGTTCCCCTCGGATGAGCGCTCGGACTCGGACGTCAACAACGATCGAAGCACCAGCTCGGTGGACAGTGACATCCTGAGCTCCAGCCACAGCAGCGACACGCTGTGTAACGCAGACAGCGGCCCGTTGCCCCTGGCGAACGGTCTTGACTCGCACAGCATCACAAGCAGTCGCCGCTCCAAAGCCCACGAGGGGAAGAAGGAGACGTGGGACACGGCTGAGGAGGATTCGGGAACGGACAGCGAGTACGACGAGAACGGCAAGAGCAAAGCTGAGGCCCAGTACCTGTACTTCAAAGCTGAGCTGTACTCGCAAGAGGAAGGATCCGGAGACGGACAGAAATGTAAAGATTCTCTGTTTTTATTGCCCTGTTTGTACACATTACTGTATGTATAACGTATATAACATGTATAAGTGTTGATATTAACTGTTGCTAATGTGCTGTGTTGACTTGTGTTGCAGGTTTGCTTGTCCACGTCGATAAGAGAATCACATTGGCCGCGTTCAAACAGGATCTAGAGCCGTACGTTGGCGTCCCTTCCACTCAGTTTAAGGTCTTCCGGGTTTATGCCAACAACCAGGAGTTTGAGAGCGTGCGGCTGAACGAGACTCTCTCTACATTCTCTGATGAAAACAAGGTGAGTTTCTAACTATCTTAGAGCATCACAATAATGCTTAAATTATTGTCGTAAATGTTTATGTGCTCTGGTTCAGATCACGATCCGATTAGGACGAGCGCTGAAGAAAGGAGAATACAGGGTGAAGGTCTACCAGCTGCTAGTCAATGAACCGGAGGTGAGCTTGTGTGCACGTGTGGATAGTCTTTATTCTTCAGTTTACCGTGTCGTTCTTGTGTTTTCATGTTTTTTTGTTTGTTTTGTTGTTTTGACAGCCCTGTAAGTTTCTTCTGGACACGGTGTTTGCTAAGGGCATGACTGTTCGACAGTCTAAAGAGGAGTTACTGCCTCAACTCAAAGACCAGTGCAAACTGGAGCTCAGTATAGACCGGTGAGACACACACTTACACACACACACACGGCTATTCTGCTCTACTTGAGTGAATCTGGCAGAACTTGTCAAGGCAATGTTTAGAAACAAATTCACCTCAAAATCTAAATTAAAAAGTAAAAGAGTGAATATAGCCGTTAGCCGTTGATATTGTTTGCATTGTGACATTGTTTACATTATAGTCATTTGTTGGTTTCCAATATTTACCACCCGATTTTTGATCGAGCTATCAGCAACGATGAAGTCTGATATAACAAACTGATAGTTTATTAACTGGGTTAAGACAGAGAAGTGTATAATGTTGGTTGCGTAGTCGGTGTTTTCTGGGAAAAATAAATGAATGAATTCAATTCCGGTCAAACTTTTTGGACACTTGAATGCAACGTTACACGTTATTTATCTGAAAGTGTATGCTTAAATGTCTGAAATTAGTTTAGTAGACAAAACTATTATTTTTTTCATGACAAAACTAACATTTAATTAAATAAAAAATGTTGAAATGTTTAAAATTGATGACTTTGACTGAATTATGAAGAGAGAGCAGCCAATAAGAGCACAGAATAGATGGGAACTCCTTTAATATGGTTTAAAATGGTTTAAATCTCAGGGTGAGACCTCAAAAAGCTGCTTGATAAAACTTCAAGAAAACATTTCTGCAAATTCTAATCAAAAGTTGACTACACTGAAGATGATAAAATATGATACAATACAACACGCTTTAATTTATTTTTCAACATAATTCCCACGGTTCCCTTTGTTTTATTTCATAATTTTGCTGAGTTCATTATTATTCTAAAATATGGAAAAAATATGAACACAAGTGAGTAAGTGTCCAAAAACTTTTGACCAGTAGTGTATAGTTTGTCATTTAACATAGCCTGTTAGGTAGATCCAGTCCAACTTCAATGAAAAGAATTTGATACAGCTATAAACTAGCTAGTATACCTTTAGTGTATCTGTTTTAATGACAAAAGTTAAAGGTAGTGAGCAAGTAAAAGCAAAATCTATATCAATCTCGGACACAAAAAATCCTATTGGTACATCCCTAATTTTCATTATTCTAATGTTCTAATTTTACAAGTAGATGAGGAGATTACATGATGGGTATATTATAAAGCAATAAACCCCAAGAAGCAGTGGATTACAGTGCATTTTATAACATCTTAAGGGCGTTGTGGCACGACGCGAAGCGGAGTACTAGAATACTAGAGTACTAGAATACTAACAAGATATATGTCGCGCTGTGTGTTACAGGTTTAGACTCAGGAAGAAGACCTGGAAGAACCCAGGCACAGTGTTCCTGGATTACCATGTGTATGAGGAGGACATCAACATCTCTAGTAACTGGGAGGTGTTCCTGGAAGTCCTTGAAGGTGAAAATTGTTCTCAAACTGTTTTTTATGTTGAAGGAATGTTCTGGGTTTAGATTTGGACAACTCTGGCGCATCTGCAGCTTTAGATTTATCGACAAGAGTGGATGTTTGTCAAAACTGTCCCTTATCCAAGAGGTCATTGATTTGCTGTTGTAGAACCCGAGCGGATGAAGTCCATGTCCCAACTGGCGGTTCTGACACGTCGGTGGTGTCCCTCCCAGATGAAACTCGAACCCTTTCGGGAGGTGGTGCTGGAGAGCAGCAGTGTGGATGAACTTAAGGAGAAGGTATTTGAACATCTACTGGGGAATAGCAGAGGTTTTTCTGTACACTTGAGTGTTAATGACTTATTCTTGCTCCTCAGCTAAGTGAATTGAGCGGAATCTGTCTTGAAAACCTGGAGTTCGCGAAGGTACCTCAGTCTTTATAATGTCGGTTTAATCTGAAACAATGGTGTCCTTTGTTCGCCAGACCAAAGTTTCTCATTTCTCTGACAGGGGAGAGGAACTTTTCCTTGTGACATATCAGTGCTGGAGATCCATCAGGATTTGGATTGGAATCCTAAAGTCTCCACCCTCAATGTCTGGCCTCTTTATATCTGTGATGATGGCGCTGTGATCTTCTACAGGTGCTTTGTCTTTCCAAACCTTTTGCATGTTTTAGTAAAACACTAAAAGAGATGTTGAGAGTGAGTTTAAAGGCCTTTAAACCCATCTTTGGCAAGTCTATTGAATTCATTGGTAGGCTTTGTTTGAGGAACAGATCGAAATTTAAAGTAATGGTTTGCCCGAAAATGAAAATTCTGTAATCATTATATCATCTGGTTGTCATTTCAATGTATGAGTTTCTTTCTTCTTCCGCTGAACACAAATAGAAGATCTTTTGAAAAATGTTTTTAACTGGCCCCCATTCACTTGCATTGGTTTTGTGTCTATACAATGGAAGTGAATGGGTGCCGACACTGTTCGGTTACCAACTTTCTTCAAAATATCTTCTTTTGTGTTCTGCAGAAGAAATTAAGTCACACAGGTTTGAAATGACAAGAGGGTGAGTAAATGACTTTTGGGTGAAGTCATCATTTCCTGAAAGAAATGAGACTTCTATTCTGAGCATGTGGTCTTGGAGAGCTACACTAAAAGACATACACTATGGACATAAACTTTATTTTATCCCCCCACAGGGACAACACCGAGGAGCTAATGGAGCTTTCCGAGGACGAGCGCAATGAATTAATGAAGAAGGAGAGCAGCCGCCTGCTAAAGACGGGCCATCGGGTCAGCTACTCCCCCCGCAAAGAAAAGGCCCTCAAAATCTACCTGGACGGAGGGCCTACCAAAGACCCTGGACAGGACTGAGCGGGTGGGAAACTTTCCTTCCCCATTTTCTATCTGGCCTGCCCGCTGCAGTGTAGCGCTGCCTCGCCAGGGACCCTGGCGTTTGGGCCCACGTTGAATCAACGTCACCAGTGCTGTCCGGCTGACGCTCTCTCTCTTTTTGAGCTCCAGAGCGCCTAACGTGGCTCAGAGTACAATTGTGCACCATAGTTTATCGTACTGTAAAGTTTAAAGGGAAGTGCAAAAGCTATTTCAAATCTAATATCATTCAGAAGAATCAATTTAATAATATAAAGATGGGTGCATTTGTAGAGAAAACAGAGGGGGTGTTTTGGGAGATACTTTATGATGCTCTCAGTCTTTCGCCTGTCTTCGACCTCTGTTGATTTTCATCCCATCGTTCTGCTGTCTCTCCATGACTCACTTGTTCTCTATCATCCAGATTCTATTGAGCGTTTGAGCTCAGCTTCTAATGTACCCCATCCACCTCCAAACGTCCCAAAGACCCTAGGGGTGACTACACTGCTCATCTTCCATTTCGTAGAGCTCTTCGACCGACTCCGGTCGTGGTATGATACTATCACTTGAAGTTTTTGGGTATGATGCTCTCTCTTGAAATTATGGGATATCTCTCGTTTTGTTTATTTAACACATAGTTGTGAATTAAATGCTTCTTTTCTGGCTGACGAGGTTCTATTCTTGCCGTTCATGCTTTCGTTTTTGTTTGGGTATGGGCGTGGCTATCTAGTTCACCAGCCCACTGACCGCTTAAGCCCCGCACATTTCAGAGGGAGCCCCGCCCCATTCGTTCCTTCACTATACTTCCTGCTGGGGCTACTGATGCTGGTACATATAAAGTTGCGAGCCTTTAAAAGTAGGGCAACGTGAATCAAGTGGAGTGCTGCATTCACCCGCTTTGTTTTTTGTTGTTTTTCTTGTAAATTATTTCACTACAGACTGACGTTGTGAGTGACTTTTAATGGCACGTGTTTTAATTTTTCTTTACTTTACTCTGCTTTCTTTTTCCATTTAGAAATGTCTCATCCTGTGTTTTATTTTGTTTTCTGTAAACACTGCCTGTTTAAGTTCAGATGTGGCGTGGGTGTGTGCGTGTGCATGTATGGAAATGCTTTTCGCTGCTGTTTTCGCGTAGCTGGAAGGCAGAGGGTGTGGACGCCCCACCGCAGGAGTTCCAGGACACTGCTGCGTCCCTCGCAGGGAGGGACACTGCGAGGGACGCAGCAGTGTCCCTCCCCGGTGCCGCTCCAATGCTGCTACAAGCTGTTCACAGTAGACATGCCAATATTGAAAAAAAGAGCAACAATCACTGTCTGCCTTGTCTCCAGGTTGACATCACATATTTAGGGGGGAATGCGGTTTTCATTCATATTCATGGTTCATATCGGATTTATTTTGCTTTAGTGTTCAAATTAAAACTCAAATGATTAAAGGCTTTGTAAAGTAGTTATTGAACGATGAAGAAATTATGGTATATTTATAAACATTTGTATTTAAGAACAAACTGACAGTTTGTGCTTAAAGGAGCAGTTTACCCCAAAATGACATCATTTCTGTCGTTTACTCAAGTTCCAAATCTATATACATTTCTTTGTTCTGATGAACACAAATAAAAATATTTTGAAGAATGTCAGTAACCAAACGGTTCATGGCCACCATTGACTACCACAGGAAAAATTGCTTTATACATTTCTTTGTTCTGTTGAACACAAAATCGGATATTTTGAAGAACGTAGAAAAGCAAACGGTTCTGGGTCACTTTTGACTACCATTGTCATTTCCTACTAGTTGATGGTGGCCAAGAACTGTTTGGTGACGAGCATTCTTCCAAATCTCTCTCTCTGTGTTCATCAGAACAAAGATATTCATACATTTACATTTATGCATTTGGCAGACGCTTTTATCCAAATCGACTTGCATTGCATTGTATTATACATTTTGTTTCTGACTATGTGCAATCCCTGGGATCGAACCCATGACCTTGGCAATGCTAGTGCCATGCTCTAACCACTGAGCCACTTGCACATAGTCAGAAACAAATGTATAGTACAATGCAATGTAAGTCGCTTTGGATAAAAGCGTCTGCCAAATGCATAAAAATTTAAACGTGAGTAAATGACAGATTTTTACATGTGGGTGAACTGTCCCTTTAAGTGCAGTGCAGTTTTTGTTTCTCACAGAAACAAAAAAATATTATTTCTCAGGGTCAAGTGAATGGTCATGAAATACCCTCATATTTTGGGGTATACTATCTTGCCTAATACTATGAGCATCTCGGAGACCAAATAAAATACTTAAAATTTGACTGCTTTTAGATGACTTAAACTGAACAGTGCATAATGTAACATATAAAACATAAGAATAACAACGTTTTTTCACTTTTTATTTTCTGGGGGGAGTTTGGGTTTAAATGCTCTGTTAGATTACATGACAGCTATATTCTTGCATATGTATATCGATTTAATTAAATGCATCATGTGAATTCCATTATAACTGACTCGTATATTACGACCCGCCAAATATACAGTCCTTTGGCATTAGCTGTCTGCTGTATTCTTCGTAAATGTTTCTTTTGCACAGAACCCACAGCGGATTGCAGCACTTAAGGCCTTCTGCGGCATTTTATTATTTCGCTCACAGCTGTGTTGAGTTGGTTTGGATGATTATGGTAGAGCGTCCTGCAAGGCTTTTGAGGGCAATGATGAAGCATACGTGTTTGTCAGAAGCTCTTTCATCTCGGGCTGATTCTCACTAGAAAATGTAGTCGACCTCCGAGTACAGCGTGTCGGCGAGATTCTCCTCGCTGAAGTTCTGAGATTTCAGGCACAAAGCACCTCGCCTGAAAGAAAGAGAGTTAAAGAGCACCATCATTAAAGTGAGAATAACAACAGGCTGATTGACGCATCAATTATACCGACAATTCAGTCTGTTTTCGGGGTGAATTCAAGAAGAGTAAAAGCTGTATACCTACTACAATTTAAAGGTTTATGGTCACTTAATCCATGTTTTAGAATAATGGTCAACTTGTCAAAGCTATTGAATAATACAAATGTGACTCTGATATGTAATTAAAAAAATCAACAATGTAAATTTTACATTACTATTATATATTTATTAGACACTTTTATTTAAAGTGATTTACAAAAGTGCTAAAATACAAAATTTAAACAATTGTTATAGATATACATGCGGGAGGGGAGGTATAAAGAGCATCAAGTGTTCACAAAAAACGATGTTCAAAGAAATGCTGAAAGTGAGTAAACGGGGACGTTAGTTTGCTTTTAAGAGTGATTTTGGCATCCCCAAAGTTGTCACCCACCTAGAAGTTACATGTTCCATGTTTTTTCAAGCTTCTTGAGGGAGCCTATCACCCCGAGATGCTTTTTAGCTTTTTAGATGCTAAATAGTTTTACAGGACTTCCCATTAACTCTTAATTCTTCTATATTTTACCCACGTCTTCTATTTTTTAAATAGGCCTAAATGCACAATTATATCTTTTGCGTGTGCCGTGTGCGCACATATAATATTTGGATGGGAACAACAGGTTGCAGTACATGTCATTAAAAGTGAACAGCCTGGCAGAGAGTCAGTTGTGAATTTACCCTTGATGTTGGCACTGCAGGTCTCCAGCACAAGGGCAGTGTTTTTGAGGACCATCCCCCTCCATATCCCATGACACCAGATCCATCAGGTGATTGGCTGTAATGATGCAGCGCTCACGCTCTATTGGCTTAGAACTGCACACGGGGGATAGCAGGGCTAATATAAAATTGAGAATAAGTCAATTATTAATTGCAGGTCATGTTAGCAATTTGCATAGTGCACCACAAAAATGATCTATTTCCTAACTGAATTCAATTGGATTTATGTATTTTGAATGTGGTGGTACCCTTATGGACGGCACAGCAGAATTCCTCTTTACAGTCACTCTGATATTTACAGATGGTGCCTGCCTCTCCTTTTGTGCTGTTTTGTGTGCACTGACCCCATACGCACAACTGTTCTGCTGCACAACATTCTTCATCTTTGGAACATGTCTGAAGAGGATACAGTATATTCAGTGGCAATAACAGCTATAGTAAATATTTTATAGGTTTATTTCAATAACAAATCAGCATGTTTATGAATCAAATAAATCATTAATTCACAGTTTTTCCTACAGTGAAACATCTACAGAGGATGCTGCTACCTGGATGTTGGGTAAGCTTTGCAAATATGAACAATTTTCAGGTTGGATCAAATATTCAGTTACTAATATTAAGCGGTCAAACTAATGATCACATTCAGTACAAAGTCATCCTGTATTTTGAATGGTTGTTAGCGTGCTGCTATGTGGTTGCTAGGGTTTGTATATGGTTGCTAGAGTATTGCCTACTGGCCAAAAACTAGTCTCAAAATCTAAGATTAGAAGCATAAAAGTAGTCATAGCCATAAAATGCGAAAAATAGGTCGTGTGTGTTTAACGATGGAAAAAATAGATTTTATTTATTCGATATTATTATTTTTCTCAAAAATACAGAAAGTTGTCATCCTAAACATTTGATTTCAATCTTTGACATGGCCTTACTCAGTCAATATTTTCACACAGGCCATTCTCATGAATTGCGTATAAATAATACGCGCGTTGCATTATTGTGAAATACGTACGCCAAAGTTTGATTTTGCGTGCATAAATACACCTATTTTTGCGTGCATATGATACGCCAATTTAGCGCGCGTGCATATTAACCGGCAATTTGTCTTATTAACCTGTCCCCTAACCCAAACCCTAAACCTAATGTTAGCGCGCGTGCATATTATAACCTCTACCCTAACCCTAAACCTAACAGTATTATTTTAATTGTTGCAGTCTCTTCATGTACGTTTCAAAATGGCTGCTCTCCAGCGAGTTGGCGTATTTATGCACGCAAAATCGAACTTTGGCGTACGTATTTCACGATAATGCAACAGCGTGTTATTTATACGCAATTCATGAGACCGGGTTGTTTCACAGTATGTTCTTAACATACATACAGGTAGGATGATTTTATTTAGATGGGTTGCCACATCAATGTTCTTAGCGCAAATGGTGGGAAACAATGCACAACGAATAGTTAAAGGTTCAGTGTGTAATTTTTGGAGGATCTTTTCACAGAAATGCAATATAATATACATAGCTGTGTCTTCAGGGGTGTACAAAGACCTTACATAATGAAGTGTTATGTTTTTATTACCTTAGAATGAGCTATTTCTATCTACATACACCGCCATTCTCCTTGCATGGAATTCACCGTGTTGTTTCTACAGTAGCCCTAAACAGACAAACTGCTCTACAGAGCGTGTTTCGTAAATATGTTATCTCCTTCAGCAAAGAAGTGAAAACGTGACGATATCTTAGTGCTGTGTCCACCGCCGTAGTGCTTTGAAAGGGAGGGGTGGAGTGAGCTGTTCGTTGCAATTTGCAACCTCACCACTAGATGCTGCTAAATTTTATACACTGGACCTTTAAGATTAGGGATTTGTTCAAAGCTTTTGCTAGCATTAATGCACCGTTTCAGTGCACAAACACTGAGAAACTGATCTAATACATGGCGTTGTTTCAAACAAAACAGTTTAGTCAGTGTGCCTTCGAGCGGCTTTTATCTCTGCAAGAGTGCTACACGTCTCCTTTCTCCCCAGCTTCCTAGAGGTGAGGTCTCCTCAGTGTGTGCTTTTCAGGGCAAGATAAGCTCCTCATATTTAGCAATCTGTGCTCTTTATGAAAGTAAAATTGTTTTAGAGAACCACATTCCAAGTTCTGCAATGCAGTCAAAATGCAGGCTCGGTTGCATCATATTGTTGGGAAGCCGCATGGTTGGGTGCTATTTTTAGCACTATGTTTAGAAGTAAACTGAATGGAAATATGGACTAACCTGAACACTCGAGATTCAATAAGCAAACTAGACCTTTTGCTGTAATGGACATGGCGGCATGCCGAGTCAGTGAAATTTGAAGCTTCTTACCGCATCAAGCTGTTTGCAGGGCAGACACTTTGACTTGCGCGTTTCATACAGACAGAACTGGCCATTCTCACAGTCTTCCTCTATGACACACTCCTGAAAAACCAATTACAACAAACCCTCAAGCTTTTCTCCTCTAAAGGTAGATTTTTTTTATTAGACAAGGAGAAAAGCATGACTTGTGTCGAACCTGCTGCCACATTGTCAGGGGGTTGCTATGTGGTTGCTTAAGTGTTCTGGTTGGTTGTTAGAATGTTGCAGGTGTTTCCTTTCTTTTTCAAGTAAAAAAAAACATCCACAAGATGTTTAGATATGGTAACTAAAACCATTTTGTTTAGTTAAAAAATAAGATACTCAAGCTACACTGTGATTTGATGTATGAACAATTGGAAAGCACCAGTATTAAAACAAACCTTCAACCAGAAAGATGTGGAAAAGATCAGATTTGAACATTTTTTACTTTATAAGGTGTAACCTGACCTCACAGGAAAACGTAACTCTTTTACGAGGCGCCTCCAAATGCAATGCACATTTCATACACCAATATAGTGGTATATGTTTTAAAAATATAAAATGTTCCCAATAGGCCCCCCTCTCTACCTGTGAGTTAAAACAACATTCAGAGGATTTTAGGAGGATATGAGACTGTCACATGATCTCACAAGATATGTCTATACTAACAGTGACCCTCAAGCATGGCTCAAGCTAAAATATAGGACAAAAAGCTTCTTATTCTGTAATTCCAAAGCAAACATTACATTTCATTCCTTCTTTCATCCCTACTGTATTTATTTAACATTAAAATAGTATGTGTAAGAACGAGTCCCAGCAGGTAGATGAAATATAAATAAATGTTATTGAAAGGCAAAGAGTGTGATACACTTGATGTGTCGCTTAGTTTACAGTAACTCGGTGTAAAAGAATGAAAGACAGGTAGCTTACATGATCAATGTTGTTTGTTTTATTGCTGTACAGTGTCCCTTTGGAAATGGTCATCTCATCAGTTGCGTTATCTTTCGTCTGGAAGCAAAAACACAGAAATGCATTGACCTGAGACTGTTATAGACCAATGCTATTCATGTTATCCTGCAACTTACATTTCAGAGAAAACAAAAAATTGGGTATAAGATATATAACCTATTTGGATATTAATCAATTATCATTTTCATGATTTGTGTGTGTATGTGATAACTAAAAAATTAAGGAAAATTAAGCTTAAAATTCATAACAGTGTATCGTAACAAAATCATAATAGAATGATGGTCTCGGATCCATCCCACCTTATTGGTCGTCTCAGCAAAATAAGAGGATCGATTTCCAGCAGAGAATTCTGTACTACTTTCGTTTTGGAGGTTTGAGGAGATGTTATGTTGATAGCTTCCTGACTTTGCAGCCTCGTTCTCCACCTGAGAAACAAAATGAGAGAAATCAGCATCTCTTATTGTGAAACTCACAAACCTGCTCTGAAAAAAACAGACTGTCAAAGTTGTTATCCTCTGACCTATTTACTTTCATTAATGTGACCTATTTTTTCAATGGGTTTCTTACACCTTTGGCCCAGTTCATTTTCAAGCAGTGGTTAAACATTTTTTGAATGACATTATTTAAATAGAGTATAATTAATCATTATAAAAAGAGAGCAATGATTTAGTTTTATAGTATAGAACAAATCATTTATTCACATGTTAAAACATTTTTAGTTTACCTGACTGTATTGCAAATTTGTATTAAGAGGGAACTAGATTATGAGGTTTTATAGCCCATGTTATGTTGCAAGTTAATATTAAGAAAATATTAAAGAAAAACCTAGCCCAGAACTTATAATGAGGTGGTTTTATTCAAACTAAGCGCTATTAGTTAGAATAAAAGTTCCGAACAATAAGACGTTTGTGGGTTATATAAAAACCAGAATACCTGATGCACTGCATCCTCCAATTTCTGCTGCGTGTCCTCCATCAGTTTTTCCACCTCTTTATCGTTCAGCGTCGTCTGTCCTTGGAACATATTTGTCTCCATATTCGTAATGATGTCCATTTCTGTTTTCGAGGTTTCGGGGATAATTCCGTTAACGATTCCCAAACACAGACAAAACGTCAGCAGAAACATGTTTGTTGCGCTGCTGATGCTGGATGAAGGCGGGTGTATTACGTCAGTGCATCAGAAGAGCTCCAGCTGCGCCAGGCGGGGCGCCATTCATACAAAAGTATAATTCTCGCTCTATTACGCGTCACTATTAACAGTTGTTCAGTATATGCGAAACATATTTTTCATTTAATAATTAATTTATCATTTATAGTTAAGCAATTTTGGAAAATTAACTTCTATTCTTTTATAACTTTTCTAGTAGGTATTTCGTGTTCCGTTTTCCTTATTATTTGCGCTAGACTAACCGATATGTTTTTAGATGCGAGGTCTTCTTATGTGTCGTTTATTTGATGGCTGTGACATATTCACATATTCATAACGCATTTTATTAATCAAAAGTTTTGATGCAGTTTTATAAACTCAACACATTACTACAAATGTTTTTTTAATTGCTGTAGAAATCTATAGCGCCACTAGCGATACACTGCGGAACTGCATAAATAAATAAACAAACAAACGCGTATTCAGTATTTCATGCAGTGTGATTTTTCAACAAACATAATCGTGAACGGCAGCGCTTTGTAGTAAAACGCATAGTAAAAAAGTCTTACAACTACACTGTAAAAAGATGAATCTAAGCAACATAAGTGCTCAAAATAATTAAAGCAAGTTCAACTTTGAGTAGCAATTCAGCACTAGTCACGCTTTATAATAGTGAGTTGAAATGACTTGTACAGCCAAGTTTGAACAGCAGTAGGCCTATTTTATTGTGTGGCTGACTCTCTGAGATTTTTGTGTAAAAGCAGACCCTCAACAAAACACCACAGAAAAAAAGCAAATTTAGCAGTCTTAACCAACTCTCGTAAAAATATCCAGACGCAGACAACCGCTATATGTTTATTAGATTAAATTGAACATTGCGTTGTAAATCCACGGGGTGGAGCCATTGTGCCACAGAATCGCTGTGATCTGTCGACCTGGAGCTCAACAAACTTCCAAGAGGTTCTTATGATATTATGTAAATTTCACGACTTCGGCAATAAGTTAAATCAGACATGAAAATAAACCAAAACACCTAAAAATCGATGATTGAAAAATGATTGGTTATTAATATAATAAACATATATTTTTTGTACATGTCTCTAGAATATTTTATTGGGTAGGAAATTGTGGTGGGGACCTTCAAATGGTGTGTACAACAGGGGCCTTTGAAGTAAAAAGGTTGATATTCACTTCACAAGCTGGACTATGAGTCTACAAAATCTTACATTTAGTCAAGGGTACAGGGATCGTGATAGATCGCTTATACTCTTGGTTCATGGTTCAATCCCCTGACCATAATGTACAGTATGTTATGTCATGTCATGTCATGTATGATAATAGCATATCACCTGTTGCATTGTCCTGCAAGAAATAAACCTGTCAGCTACCTAAAGAGCATCATTCATTATAGCTGCAGTCTGTCAGCAAATATTTGACAACCCTTTGGTGAGCGATTTCATATGGGCTATAAAAACAGTGATTAGGCTACTTCATGTGAATGTTGGTTCCACCTCTAAAAACGCACAGCCAATGGGAAAGCCTACATCGCATGGGCTTGGACGTCAATTATAGCTTCTAAAAATGAGCATCATGGCCAGAGTAAACGTTCACACACTGTTGGCAGAAGGCAATAGTCTGAGCAGATCGGACGCACGCGCTTTAGTGTAGTACAATCACTGACTGAAAGCGCGCGCTTGTTTCGACTCCCTGACGTCTGCCGTGCGCTTAATCCTGTACGAACATACAGGTAAGTAGCTATAAACAATTTTAAATAGTCATTTGTAGCTGTAGTTTGTATTTATGTCGATTGTGCTCTTTAAACGGATTATCGTTTATTGTATCGCTCTTGGTGTCGCGCAAATGTCAAGTCTCGAGACAGGTTGTTTCGGTTTAAGTTACGTCACCAACACTAAAAACGCTCCAGTTTTATAATATTGTTATTGTAAAATGTATTTTAAGATACTATCTTATAAATGAGTGCCCTAACCAACATTTTCAGGTTAATTAAGCTGGGTTTAGGGACTGCTCGACTTTTCGTTTAGTTATTTGACAGATGTGTAGTTGACATATAAAGCAGTGTATTCGGTCGGCTTTAATAGAAACATTGTTTTTCGCATGTTGAATTTTTATAAAGGAAAGATCAGGTAAAATCCTACTTAAATCCTATAACCCTACAATCTTAAATTATGTTACGGTAACGTTTTACAATGAGGTCTTATTCATTAACGTTATTAATGCATTAGGTAACATTAAATAACAATAAGCAACGTATTTTCAAAGCATTTTCTGATCTTTTTATGTGAATACAAATAGAGTTGATCTTTTGTTACTGTTAGGTCATGAATAGCCTAATATAAGCAGATAGTTTTGAAATGTATCAGTGAATGTTGAAATTACTGTAACATCAACTAGGATGAATAAATTCTTAAGAAGTATTTTTTATTCTTCGTAGCTACATGTGAGTTTACATTATCCCAACTACATGTCGCAACCGGCGAGCTCAGTTATTCTTCCTGAGATCAGTGATTAACTGCCTTAATCTGACACACATTTCCAGTTCATAATTGACATTTAAACATCAAGTAATAAAATGTTTAATTAAAGCATTATAGTTGATTTACACATCAAAGAAGCGGAAATATTTGGCATAATTCGAACAGCCTTTTTCTATACAGAAGTGCAGTTACTAGAAGAGGAAGCTGGTTCTTCTTTTCTGCGATCTGTTTGTTTGTTTGACCCTTTTTTAATGACATTGTTAATCATTGTTTTGTATTCGATGATATTGTTATTAACGGTGCAGTTATACAGAATGCTTTCAGTACTTAACTTACGGTATACAAAAACACGGCGATGTGAACACAGATAAAGAGAAAGGTTGCATGATTATTATTTTTTAATACCATTGCATGCATGCGTGACACATGCTGCAAGCTCTTTTTAGATGAAGAAACAGAGAGAGCAGATGAAGGAAGGGAGCGAGATGAATGACCAGTTGTTCTCAGTATGAGAAAGATAATACTTCCTTTAATGTTTCTTTAAGGAATCAGAGGCTTGTTCTTTAACCTGCACTTGAACTTGAGAAGTTTAGTGTGGAAGGACTGTGGTCTTGTCCCTCGGGGATGTGGGTCTGGTGTGTTACTCCAGTGGAAGGCAGAAACATTCAACACCACTTAATTTTCATACAAATTCTTCTTTGTTGTAATCTCACAGAAATGTATTGGAATATTATCCTGAAGGTGGAAATACAGCTTTACATGACACATTTTCACCTTTTGGACTTTAAACACAGCATTGTTTACACTGATTTTGAACTTTGCTTTTGGAAGATGACATACAGAAAAATGGTGATGTTCCAACCCCAGAACATCTCCGTATTACCTTTCTTGAAGTTTGTATATATAGTAAAACGCATTATAAAGTGGTCAGCCACAACAAGGGTATGAACTGCAATATATTATAACATAACTTCAGTTAAAATGATTTATAATAAGATATAATGCGTGACATTATTTATTATTAACAATAGACTACTTTTACAGTTTACAATATATATAAGCTTGCAGTAAAGGGTTACAGGTTGCTTTATACTGTTTTATGATGTGATTCACAAAAACAGTGATATCTTCCTGTGAAGATGAGCAATAGTGCCTGTCTTCATCTCTTTCTTACAAGCAGATGATTCACAGTTTGTTTCATTGCGTATTGCACAATGCAAACCTGTTGAATCATCTCTGCAGCTACTTTTTGGACACAATCCTAATTTGCCATCCGCATAAAAGTCAGCACTGCGAAACTTTGATAAACGTTCATCACTCCTAAAGTTTTTATTCAAAACAGCTTTCCGTGTGCTCGGCTGGAATGTTCGGCTGCTCTCGCTCAGTGCCGTTGGCCGCTGGACACAGTAGCGTTGCAGCGCTCTGAGGATGCAGTTTAGATCAGAGGCTGTTAAGTGCAGTTTGCCAGTCTTGTGTTCTGCACGCTCTGTACTCTTATACCCTCATTTGTCAGGGGTTAGTCCATGTGTTACTGTTAAATGAAGAATTTTGCCTGAGCTCATTGCCATGTTGATATAAGCACAGAGATTGTAATACCGAAGAAAGAATGTCTTTTGGCAAGACATGAAAACGACTGGATTGTATGTAAATCTCAATGTTGAGCATCTGTTATAGTTGAACATTTGTTTTTAGACTCGATTTGTTTAAATGCTTTCCAAAGACGTGCCTTTATTTGGTGTTCGCAAAAGTGTGGCAGTTGGTCAGTGTTGGTGTTGGCTGAGCATTACAATGACTTTGTCATGTGCAACACCGTGTCTACACCGGACGCGACCGACACGACAAAAGACTTTTGAAACGCATTAGAACCCATTATAATTTACAATTGTCCACACCGGTCGCGTCCGGTGTTTTAGACACGGTGCTAGGGTTTGATTTGGCCTTGATGAAAACTGTCATAGACTGAAGAAGAGAGCCATATCAAGAGATCACTTTAGATGTCATTTTGACTCAAACGAGACAATAGTTACATACGCGAAGAGTATGAAGGAGTGGAGTGTTAATTTGGATTGTATAGTAAAATAATCTGGATTTGGGTAAATTTGAGAAATATTTGAATTCATATTGAGATCTTCAATAATATTGACTCTTGATCGCAGATTTGGCAAATCTGAGCTCAGTTTGACATGATTGAGTCTTCTGAAACTAATAGAGACATATTTGAGTCTCATATCTGACACTAGCAAAAGTTTCCATTTGCTCTCCATTTAATCTCACTGATGTCTAGCAGAAACAGTTGAGATATTAAAGAGATCTCATCTGTGCTTTTTCTTTCTTACGGGAACCACTCAACACCCCAGACTTTCAGAACATAAACATTTAGTAATGAATGTAAACTAAGTGTTGTTGAATTGAAGAAGCAGCCATGACAAAAATGTCCAGTTTTATTCAGCTCTTCTGACGTCAGTAAAGATCTTGTTTAATAGTCAGTTGCAGAACCTCTCAATGTGTGATTAACAGCGCAACTAACTGGTTGCTCCGTCTCAGTTTGTAATTAGTGGTTTTCACCAGAGCTCAGTTTAATCACAAGATTAGTGTTCAGAAACCGATACAGAGAGGAGCCTGAAGCCGGATTGTGCTAACCGTGCAGCCAGACGTACCAAATAATCTGCCATCCTTGAATCGAAGCAACTCAATGAGCTCATCATCAGTTAACACCGTATAGTGTTTTAAGACATCACACTCAACACAATATTTGGTCTCCTTGACAACAGGACCAATAACATCTCAAGCTTTAGACTGTACGTAGCTGTGTTTTTCTTTTGTGCATGAGACCTGTGAACTTTTCATTTCCCCTGTAAAGGCACTTTTCCATGAGTTCATTGCGTCCTGTGCATGAGATTTGTAAAGGGATGCCAGGTGATCGAATATGTGCCAGTCTTTTCCGATTTAAGAAAATGTCATGTGTGTGCAAGTGTTTAAAATGATGGAAATCAGAATTGAAACTGTTTTCTTTGTTCACCTGTCTACTTTATTGGGAATTATAGCATTTCATCATGATCCATTGTTACAACGAAAAAACATTGTCTATTTTTATTTTTTTGTATTTCATCCCTCCGCGGATCAGTGTTTTGTAGTTGTGGGTTACAGGTCATCCGCATATCCATGTGTTTTCTCCTGGAATATGAGACCTGTCTATTCTGAGCCTGTCCGTTCCGATATCAATTCTTCTGCACCACTATTTCTGCACTGCTGTAATGCAAGTTGATCCTCAGTGGCCATTACTGGAGACACTAATGTCTATAGCACCTCTCATTTTAATGTCCTGTCCTGACTGTGGACATGCATTTGGTTCAGACATTTATTAGGTGCTACCTCACAAGCTATAATGTGGCTGCCATTATTATAACATCCTCCAAATGACCTCAGATGTCACTCTGAAATGTCATGAATTATAATAACTGTAATGGTTAATAATGATAATATAGATGAACGTGATGAACAGGCATTACAGTATTGCCTATGCAGTAAACTTTAAAAATGATACAGTCATTTTTGTTAGTTACCTTCACTAACATTTAACAGGTGGCTCCATAAAAGAACAAGACTCGTTAAAACGTTTATTTCTTGTATAATCATCCCTGCAAATAGTTATTCTCCAGAGTGCTCTGCGAAACTTACACGAGTGTCCTAAGATAAATATCCCTCCTGTGCAGGGTCAAACAGTCTAGATGTGTCCGCAGCTGCACCGTCTCCCACTTTCACTTCTGTGTGAATGAATGATTTTCTCTTCACGAGACCGATGCCCTTCACTGAGACCACTTAGATAACACATTGTTTGTACTTCTGTCCAAGACAACTTCCTTTTGTTTTGGCAGTCGTTCATGAACCACATTTCTGAGTGTATGAGTAAAGTGTGCTAGCTGCGCTGGGGAAAGGTTAGGCCCGTGAGGGATTCTGGGAAATATTGTTTTCTGAGATTGCCATCCAGCTATCAAGCGTAATGACTGCTTTTTTAGATGGGGGTTCCTTCCTGGTTTTCTTTGTCGGAGGTGGTAATTAACGCTTCCAGCTTTCGCTGTGTTTGCTCACCGACATCGGCTTCCTTTGTTTGGTCTGATAGCTGGAAGTTCTCTGCAGCAACAACAGCACGTTGCACGCTCCGTGCGTGGGATCTGTTTTTCTTGCGGCCAGACTGTGGACTGTATCCTCTAAAAAACACATTAAAGGTTCACATGCTAATGAAGGGGTGTGGACTTAAGTGCTGACTTGAGTTTGAATTCAGCATACTGGGTTGATGGTTTTACTATAGTAACCATAGTTTGACCATGATATTTGTAGATAATCAGCGCTAATACAAATAGCAGTCAAAACAATGGTTACTGCACTTCAATAATAATAATAAAACCAAAAAAAAAAATATTCCATTAATAGTTCTTTCCAGAAAGGCACATTTTAACAGATCAGAAATGATAAACCAACCCAATTTCCAGAAAGAAATCAGACCAGGGCTAGTTATTTCATCCATCTCCTGCCATTTACAGTATATGAGAAATATGAATCAGATGGTAACTAAACGTATTGCGTTGGTGTGCCATCTGAGTCTAATGTAGTCTTCTTGACTACAAGCAGTGCTTTGTAGGATATTTGACATCCCTGGAAATCCCATCATGCTGTAAAAGTCACAGTTAGTGTTATTTTTATAACAGCACTGTCACAGTAATTCCCTGTAATTTCTTTTTGCCGTGTGTGCAAGTGTGCACCGATTTTCCTGGTGTTTTGTGGGTTAGACCCGTCTGCCCGCAATGGCTCTTTCCATTCTGTCAGATGGTGAAGTCATGGTATGTAAGTCAGCACAATGCAAAGAGTAAATGAGGAGGACAGTGCGCTGCCTCTCACTGCCCCTGAGCAATGCTTCTGCAGACGGATCTAATAGCTGCTCTCCTCCATCTGTGACGCTTAACGTGCCAGCCTCTCTTAGTTATAGTTATTGACACATTTTAATTTTAGCCTTCCAAGCAGACGTGTTTAAAGAACGCATATAGTTGTTTTGGGTTTAGATGCAGTAATTGCTGTTATGGTGCAATAGTTGTGATGGTTCAACACGAGCATTTCTCTAAAAAAATTATTCAGATGAAAGTTTTAGTCCTTTACGGAATGCCGTACTATTCTTATTCTTTCTGCAGCGTGTCCAATGTATGCACATCATTTGCATGCGTACAGATGACCGAGTACGTTTTCCAGAACTTGCAGCAAACAGCAAAAACAATAGTTGCAATGTTTACATTGCATGATGTTTATTCTTTCACATACTTTTATTTTTTTCAAAAAAAGAATAGGCAGTGTACAGTATAGTATTATATTCTGAACAGCTTCACTAAAAAATGGTCAGAAGGAAAGCATTGCACCAATTGATATGCCCATAATCTGATGGCTTTGAGGAAACAAGGCCTTTATCAAAAAAATCTTTATCCATTCATAAACTTATATTCCTTTCATGATTGCTTAAAAGGAAATGGAAGGATTTAAAGTGTTTGTGTCCCATTTTTGTTCAGTAGGCGTCCGGAGAGGTGCCTGTGCAGAGCCGTCTCACCGTTCATGTAAATAAGAGGTTTGGTGTAATGCAGAAGTATGTCAGGCGCCGGGCTGATGGAATGCAGTGCATGTGAATGTGTTGGCTGTTCTGACTCCAGAGGGAGTTCATCAACACCCACATGACAAGAGCTGACACATCTCCTCTCTTAGGACACCACCAGCAAAACACTTCTCGAAAAACACCAGCAGCACTGGCCTGCATCTTAAATGTCTCCCCTCACTGTTCAAGTTCAACAGTTTTTCACACAGAATTAATGATATGCACTAGAGCTGCACTACTGTGTGTAGTGGAATGATCAATGTCTTGCAGCTTTGCATAACGCAGTGGTTTGCAATAACTGATTTTATTATTTCAATAAGTTATGTACAGTATTAAGTTTTAGGTGGATGCTGATGGCAGATTGATTGTTACGCCAAAGTTAATGCCTATGTGTGTGCTTGAGCGTGCACCTGGTTTGATGTGTGCAAAATAATCAACGATCAGAAAGAATGTGAAACATGTTGGTTTGGCTATACAATATTTCGTTTTTGAATATATTTTAATATAGGTCAACTTGACCTCACAAATTGAAAGCATTTTTGTTTAGAAAATGTGACCCTGGACCCCAAGCCAGTCTTAAGTTGCACAGGGATACTTGTAGCAATAGCCAACAATACATTGTATGGGTCAAAATGATCGACTTTTCTTTTATGCCAAAAATCATTAGGATATTAAGTAAAGATCGTGTTCCATGAAGATATTTTGAAGATATTTTTCTTATCTTAAATATAGCAAAACCTATTTTTGTGAGTGGATGCTGCAAAGTCGCAAACAAAAATGGCCGGAACCACCCACTCAAGTTTGGTATCTGGGTGTGTCTCAGTCAGCTCCCTTGTTTAGTAGATAGGGCACTGATCGGTGAGTCTACATTGCACAATCCTTCCAGAGCACTCTAACGTTTGTTCCCTAAAAATTCCCACAATGCAACGCAAAAATCAGGGAACGTTGATGTTGACGTTAACTTTTACTTGACAACAAATTGAATCAGTTGTGTATTAGGCCTACTTTCCAAATGTGCTTTACTTAAATGTGATTCCTTTTTGAACATTTTAAATATTATAAATATTTAAACATTGTGAATGTTATGAAATATTCACAGACCGGATGATGTACACGATAACAACAAAAGCTTCAATGATAAAAACTCGAGCTTCTAAGTGGTGTTAGGTTCATTCATGAAAGTGTGTTTATACTGTTTGATGTCTCTTTAAAGCATGTTTATTATTTTGAGGAAGTGAAGGGGCTTTGAAATCTTATAGGGAAGTTCACTGACAACACACACCAACTGCACTTGTTGCCAGGGCAGCGATGTGTCCCCAAATGCCTGAAAAAAGTCATCCTTGTCCTGTTTCATGGTCCAACAAGGCTGAAAGCCGCAAGACAAACTGTTTTTATTGCTTTTCTATGCGTGCATGATTTCTAAATATGCATGACTGGCAGCTTTGTTAAAGGGGTCATATGACGCGGCTAAAACAATATTATTGTTTGTTTTAGATGTAACACAATGTGTATACACCATTTAAAGTTTAAAAAACGTTGTATTTTCCACATACCGTACATGCATGTTTGTATCTCCTCTTTGCCCCGCCTCTCTGAAACGCGCTGATTTTTTACAAAGCTCATCGCTCTGAAAAGCGATGTGTGCTGTGATTGGCCAGTTCAGTGCGTAGTGATTGGTCAAATACTGCAAGCATTTCACGGAAATGTAACGCCTCTTACCATATTAGGAACATCAGCTTCCAAAGCAATTGTACTGACAGACGATACAATGAGATTTACAATTACGCCCACCTTAACTACGTGTAGATTTGGGCGGTCTTAATCAAATCATGTTACGAAGTTACGTAGATTCGCCGGGGTGTGGTTACACGAGGCGTTTCAGGCAAGTCTGGGTGAGCATTCGCTTTTAGATAGAATACATCTTTTGTTCCCACACTTTCATTTGTGAAATTTTACGTGTCTAATACATGCACGGGCAACTTATAACACACCAAAAACACAGAAAAACACGTACTTCCGCCATATGACCCCTTTAAAACGGCTGCTATCTCTGGTAAAGAGCGAACATGCTGTAGAGGACTGAATGCATTTGACATCAAACTGTTCATACTTCGACATTTATGACTTGATATTTCATCTTCTGTTTTAATGTGTTGTTAATGTAGATGGACTTTTTATTGGATTTGATTGCGAACATAAGAAGGAACAGATTTGTGCCCTACTGCCTTAAGCAATAGTATTATACAATACGTCAGCCTATAAAATAGTCTTGTTTAATTTCAGCTCTATAAACTTAGTATTGTTTAGCTGAGATTTATTTGTTGCCTATTTCCCATTTTGTAGATCATTGCATTCAACACATGACATCACATCATAATTAGCGGTGCTTGCTAAAGGCAACATAACTTTTCCTATTGCTCATAGTTAGCATTAGGGATTTGGACAAGCCTCAAAGCCTTGGTATTAAACTTTGGCACATCATTTATCCTGCATGTAATTTTTGCTGCGGAGATGAATAATGCTTCAAATTATGTGGCATATTATGGAGAGGTGCGCTATTGCTTTTCTAAGCAATGTTTTCCTGACAGACAATAATATAACCCTCCCATTTACCTCCATTGAAGGGTGCTTAAGCCATATTTTGCACACCCTGGCAACACAATAAAAAACAGCCATTAAATATAAACATCCTAAAACGAAATCTAGCACAGGTGTTCTTTTTGGATTGGGCCAGTAAGCAACCACATAGCAATATGTTAAAAACACTCAGAGCACTTTGGCAGCATGATGGCGAATTTTGCACCACCCACACTTTCCTCAGAAAGATCTAAAAGAAATGTCTTGTTGTCTTTTCAGATTTGGCATGAGTGAGGAGACCAGATTGTGGATGTAGCTGTTCAGCGTCGTGGAGAAAAGGAGCAAGCTCGGATTCAGCAAAGCATCCACAGGACAGACGATGGGTGACACAGAAGATGAGAAGAACCAGGCAGGACGGCTCTTTGAGAACTTTGTCCAGGCCTCTGACTGTAAAAGCACCCTTCAGGCCTTTAATATTTTATGCGGTTACCTGGAGCTCGACCCTCAGGAGCACAGCACCTTCTACAGCAGTCTGAAGACCGCAGTGACATGCTGGAAGGCCAAAGCGCTTTGGAGCAAACTAGATAAGAAAGCCAGCCACAAAGAATACAAAAAAGGCAAAGCCTGTGAGGGCACCAAGGTAAGCTTGTCATAATCTGTACAAAATGAGATCTTTATAAAGTAAACATTTATACAGATCCTGTATTATTCACTGAAATGTTTGTCCTGATTCTTGGGGTATGACATCATTATGTATGACCTTAGTGGCAGATGTTGTTGGTTAGACCAGTTCTCTGTGATTTTAGGGGCAACTTGGTTCAGTTCTGTTTCGCTATATGAGCTCAGACCTTCATGTTAAGCTTGGTTTGTATTATATTTGTGTATACAACAGAACAGTCGTAACATCCAAGTTTTGTTGCTTGTTTTTATAGATTTCATAAACACACACACACGCATGCATGCACAGGGCACAAATAGGAATAAAAACACACTTAAAGGAATAGTGTACATAAAGGTTCTCTCATATGTATGACTTCCTCTCTTAAGTTAAAAACATAAAAATAATGTAATATTAAAATGCCTTCATGTTGTCTTCATATTTGGGACCCAACATGTTGAAGCCCAAAAAGCATCTACAGTACATCCACCGTTAAAGTAATCCAAATGAATCTGGATTACTTCAATGATATGTGCTTTTTTGAAGCTTCAACATGTTGGGTATAAAATGAATAATTATTTATATAAATTCACTTTTTTGGGTATAAATTTGTTTGTTCAACTGAAGAAAACACAATGCATATACATCTGGAATGACATGAGGGAGAGTAAATTATGAGAGATTTTTAACCTTACCATGAAAAGAAATCTAGTTTTTACCAAAGGTTTTTACTAACAGCACAGATATCAACATTTGGTGGTTCAAATACCAATGTGAAGTCCCTCTTCAAGTTTTTAAAGCATTTGTTTTATTTTTAGTGCATGATTTTCCATAGTCTAGTAAGTGCCATTTTCAGAATTGTCACATCCATAACGGGACATATTCTTTATAAATGGGCACATAAAAATATAAATAAAATAACTATTTTTTTGTTCTATGAAGATGCATCCCTTCTCCATTTGTTGGGTATAATTGCTTCAGGTTTGTGCATTTTAATTCACAGAAATCCTACAAAGTTTGTTGTCTCACAAAAATGTGTCCTTTTTTGTCACATCCATAACGCATGTTTATTTCCCTTAGGAAATAGAATATTTAAAATAGAATATTTGTTCATAGACTGACAATTTTCTTATGTTTAGACTCTATCAAGAGGGGTTTAGTAAAATATAAACAGATGGTTCAGTATATTGGTAAAAAATACATTCCCTGGGCGTTTTAATGTCACATCCATAACGCAAAATGTCACATCCATAACGCTGGAATTGCCCAAATGCTGTTCATACAGAAGAATAGCACATTTTTCAAGCAAAAAATTCACGTCTTTCTGAGGTTGAATGTGCCAGTGTAATACAGACCACCAGAGCCCTAAAGCTCATTATAACATAAGAGACGGGATCACTCAGCAGATGTGATTATTTTAGACAATCAGACTCCTGGCATGTTCATTAGGAAATGTTGTGTGTTTGAAATGTTTCAAAGTGAGCAGACTTTAACAAGTTCACTTCATACTGGCAATAAACGCCCTAATAACTTTCTTGATGTGAAGAAGTGTAATTATTCTGCTTTTTAGGATATAATTTACAACTTGATAGCTGTACGCAGCAGGACTTTTCTCCACATGTTAATCAAACCCGGCACTGTGTTCTTTATTGTTTCATGCAAACAGATCAGGTATGTCGTAACTACACGAAGGATCATTATGAGTATTAAACAGAGAATGTAGAAAGTTTCCACTTTACGGTTTGGATTTCATTGCAGGTTCGCCATGTCCTCGTATTAGAATGACTTTGCATGCCATATCGATTTCTATTGACGTGATGATCCTAACACCAACAGCGCCACGCATTTTATGAAACTGTGTGACTTCTGCAATAATAACTTAGATATCTGTTATTATTATCTGGCTCCCTCAGGAATGTCTGGGCCCCACATAAGGCCAATGTATACCGCCCCAAGTCAAAAGTGCCCATCCCTATTTGTTCTAGGTATGGATGGTTTCGAAAGAGTGACATGATATCATTCGCCGCCACAATATATGTCTGCCAGATTCACATTCTGTACAGGATATGAGCTCATTCTTTCTTTATCAACCAAAGCACGCCAGTACCTGTTTTATTGATTTATGCTGCCTTTATTAGCATAGCTGAGAAAAAAATCTCATACTTTGCCAGATGGCTTGGATAGCCATTGCCAACAAGATATGGGAAAACTTTGAAGAATTCTAAGATTTTGTGTTTTTAGTCCGTGAGGCATTTTTTTGTATATTTATTTTTATCG
The DNA here is from genome assembly GCF_024868665.1 of Triplophysa rosa. Taxonomy (NCBI): domain Eukaryota; kingdom Metazoa; phylum Chordata; class Actinopteri; order Cypriniformes; family Nemacheilidae; genus Triplophysa; species Triplophysa rosa. The sequence goes on from NC_079890.1 coordinate 33,299,204, forward strand.
TTGGCATTTCTTGACAAATAAAATGTACAGTATGATAGCTTAAAGAATTGTGCTTTTTAAATGACCCTTTACAAAGGTATTAATTTTAGTTAATGCAGTTATATGGGCAGTGTTTAAATAATGTTGACACAGAGACTGTATTTAAATTCTTCAGGGGTTGTGGTTACACTACTGGATTTTGTGGTAAATTCTTGGAGCGGTTCTTCAGTCTGAACAGTAAAGCTTATGACCCAGACTGCACTTACGATTTTACCAGAGTGCAAAAGTTTCTGCTTCCTCATTGGGGAAGTGAAGTTCTTCTCTTTGTTTGTGTTTGATTGCACATGTCTATGTTCTTGTATATGAACTGGTAAAGTATGGCATTGTCATTGGTTTGAGGGAAAATATCAACTGATAAGATGTATCTCGAATGCATTATAGTGCACTTTGAAAGAAGCATCTTCCAAATGCTTGAATGTAAATATGGGTGGGCTTACTGCTGTGGCTTTGTGATTCAGGATCGACACAATTCAATAGTGTGGTGCAGCAGAGCCATCATACGGTGGCATTATATTGTATGAATCTTTTCCACTCCGGGACAACTCTATTGTCCTGGATAGGCCTCATCTATTAAATTATTTTATTCCCATGCAGGCATGAATGCTTGTGAGTCCAGGCTGGCTCTTTTTCAGTTCGTTGAGTAGCTTTCAATAGTGGTTGAATCTTTGGTTCGGCAAACTGCTCAAGCAAACCGTGATGACATTTTATGTTAGAGCCAGTGTGTGGGTTAAAGTCTGTGTTCCACTGGCATGTGTGGAAAGTGACGATTGGTCCGACACTGTGACTTTCAGCAGGAAGCCTGATGTGGTGGGTCATGCATTCAGTTCCTGTTCTGCAGACTTTTATACGAGATAAGACAGGCTGAACGAGCAGTGTCATGGCATTTTGCAGCTTCCACTGGCCTTTACTATGATGAGTACTTCTCTATGATGAAAATGAAATGAAACACACCTAGAGGACATTTTATGATAATTTATGATAAGTGACAGTTCACCCCAAAAATGAAAATTCTGTCGTTATTTACTCACCCTCTTGTTCACTTTCTTTCTTCCACCTAACACAGAAGATATTTTGAAGAATGTTGTTTATATCTTCTTATAAAATATCTTCTTTTGGGTTCTGCAGAAGAAAGAAAGTCATACAGGTTTGAAATGACAAGAGGGTGAGTAAATTATGTCAGAATTTTCACTTGTGGGTGAACTATCATGACATTAAATGTACTGTATTTATTCAGTTAATGTGTTTAGATTTTTCATAAGAGAGTCATTTAAGAAACACACGTCTTCATTTGCTCAACATTGATTCTCATAAAAACAAATTTGAAAGATATTCAACATAATAAAGTGTCCTTTATTATATGAAAAAATCGCTTCAAATGGCCAGCAATGGACAGGAAACAGCACAAGCTGCACTCAACAGGAAAGCTCACCTCTGCACTACTATACTTTGTAGTTTCAGGGTGGGGATGAGCAGAGACAAAAGAGATATCGTTGTGTTCATATCTGCTCTGACTGACAGAGCGTTTTATTAGTCTGTGGGGACTGTAAATCTACTCCCCAGAGTGCTTGCGTGCCTCTCTGGCTGTCTGAATAGACAGGCTTTGTTCATTCTCTGTTGTTTTTAGCACAGGTAAAGTCAAACAGAAACAGTGCACCTGGTGTGTCAGTCTCTGCTGGTGGTGACTGGCTCATCCAGTGGAATGAAAGAGCAGTGCAGGGATGGACCTGTCAAGACGTTGCAGCAGCTGTCTGCGGGTGCCAACCTCATACCTGAAGCACTGATGAATGGCTTCTTACACCTTTAGGCATATAATATTCACTTGTTTAATCTCTGTATTTACCCAACTTTCCCTTTCAACCCTGTTACTCAAGAACAAACACAAACGCTTGCTATTGATATTTTCAACCCTGTTACACTCTTAAAATTGCTGGGTTATTTTCAACACACCGTTGGGTCTAGGGACAAACCCAGCTGATGGGTTATAAAGTAACCTATATGCCGGCTAGTTTCGACCCAAAAATGCTGGGTAAGCGGCTGGGTTTGTCCCTTTTTTGGCCAAAACGGGGTTGAAAATAAGCCAAAAAGTGTACAATGCAAACAATTCATAGATATTATATATAGATATTTTCAATCCTGTTACTTACTGTATGAATAAACACACACATTATCCTATTGATATTTTCAACCCTGTTTTCAACCCTGTTGAAAATATCACACACACCTTCTGATCTTTCAGTTGTTTATTTTGTTTTGATATACTGTACCTGTAAAGCTAAAGCATTAGGTGAAGTCACGCTATACTCTGTAGGGAACTGTATTGTAGCTCTGTAGATTTTGGAAAAGAGCAAAAGAAAACATTGAACTTAATGCTTATTTGTATTACTGGCCGCTGAAGGTCTTTTCATGGTGACATCTGGGCTTCTGGTACTGTAGGTCACACTGCCACAACAGCCACCAAAGACACAGTGAACTGCATAAACATGATAAGATCCAGAATCAGTTGCGGATGAAGCCTGGGTGTATCACAATATTGATCCCAACGCAACACTGAAGTCACACATTGTGAGAGGAAGCTCTACATTCCCTCACTATGGCTTTCTCATTTTGAGGTCTCAGGTTTGAGGTCCAAACTGTGTTTTCGTGGGACATCATGGGAGGAGTAGGAAATAGAAGGATCAAAATGGAAAAGGTTACATGGCACCATCTGGACTGAAACTGAGCTGAGAGTCTAAGCGCTGACTTTATTTTATGACTGAAGAATACATTTGTATGGAGATCATCTCTCCACATAAAAGAGACCTTTCATCACTAAACCAGAGGGAATGAAATCATCCCCACGGCAGGCATTTCCAGACATGTCCAAAAACCTGACGTCTTCATGCATCCCTGATGTGTGAATCATGGCTTTTCAATCACAGGCTGTAATTATGGGTTAATGCTGAGGAAATCACACACACACACGCCTCCAGTAATGTTTGTATAAACATTTGCATTTGATCTTTAGTATTTTTTTATCATTTGTCTTCTTTAAAGACACTTCCTGAAAGTGTGGGCAGGAGCTGTCTGCTCACAGCGAGTATAACAGACTCATTGAATTTCAAAAAGGATGTGATATGAAAGGCAGTCACGTATCATACTTTTACTGTTTTATTTGAGAATACTGACCTTGTATAATTCTTGCTCTTTCTTTCAGTGCTTGATAATTGGAGGGGGTCCATGTGGCTTGCGGACTGCGATCGAGTTGGCTCTCCTCGGGGCCAAAGTGGTGGTGATAGAGAAGAGAGACACATTTTCCAGGAACAATGTCCTGCACCTCTGGCCCTTCACAATACATGACCTCAGAGGTTTGGGTGCCAAGAAGTTCTATGGCAAGTTCTGCGCTGGAGCGATAGATCACATCAGTGAGTTTTAAAACATGTGCTCATACTATAAACTTATACTCATTGCATTCTTTAAAAAGCATTATTGCATTATTATTACTGTTTTAGCTCTTTTTTAATTTGTAATCCATTTTTGGAACTTGAAAGCTCCAGTCCCTATCCACTTTCATTGTATGGACAAGAGATGATAATAGACTTTCCATATTAGGGTGAATTACCCTAACAGTGTATTTGTAATTGAAAATGGAATCCCTTTTATCCCCAAACAGCACCATTTGTGTTGTCAAATCTGTTAGTTTTAATGGTTGCTGTGTTTTTGAAGCAGTGTTTGCGTGACTATAGGGCTGATGGTTTTTGTTCTGGATGGTTTTGGCAGGCATTCGGCAGCTCCAGCAAATGCTTCTGAAGATCGCTCTGGTTCTCGGTGTGGCGTTTCATATTAACGTGGAGTTTGTCAAGCTGGTGGAACCAACAGAGGACCAGGAGAATGAGGGTGAGGCGGGTGACCCTAGTTCCAGACTTTCAGTCATACTGTACACCAGCTGTCAAATGTTTGGACACAGCTACTATATACTAATATTAGTATTATTTATTATTTATATACTAATATTATTACCAATTATTAGTCCTCCGGAGGTCGCATTTGTCGACATCATAGAGGTTGTCTCATTATAAAATTAACATTTATTTCTCTTAAGAACCTTGAAATGTAACTGTGGCTTTCGGAAATTAAACCTGAAATAATAAACCTTGATGATGTATGTGGCCGACAAATGCAAACTCAGGAGGACGCAGCCTTTGAGTTGAGATGCAACTCTTATCTGATCACATCACTGCCCGCTCTCGCCATTCCCTTAAAGGGACGAGACAGCCCCTAAAAATTGTCTTAATCTATCCACCCTCATGAATTTGAACACAAGAGAAGATTGAGAAATGTCCCAGTGGTTTTGTGTCCATATAATAAAAGTCAAAGAGTCCCAATGTTGTATGGCTTTCTTCAAAATATCTTCTTTTGTGTTCTGCAGAAGAAAGAAAGTCATACAGGTTTGAATAACATGAGGGTGAGTACAGTACATGATGAAAGGATTTTCATTTTTTGTAAACTAGCGTTGTGAGGTTTATGAAAATATAATATTTTTTCCATAAACCCTTCAAATCAAAAGGTCTTTAATACCAGGAGAAACATAAAATGAAATTCAGTCAGGTGTGTCCATACATTTGTTTGCTTTTTATTTGCTGAGCATAGAAGCCTGTTCATACCCTGAATGTTTTATTCAGTATGCGCCAGTGTGGTTTTGTTTAGAGCATAATTATCTCAATTCTTTTGTCTTATTGAACCTTATATCCCCATCATCATTTGAAGGTTCTCAGGGCCGTTCTCACACTAACAGTAGGATGTTGTGATGGATAGACAAAGTGCTTCCTGTCTCACTACAATAGCTGTTTCTATGCCAACCAAATAACACCTGCAATTCTTTTCCTGTATTTTAAATGCCTACGGAAAATTGGAAACGTGTCACTGAATATCATGCACAGCTTATACTTCTCATACACAGCAAGGTCTTTTCTTTAACTTCACACGATTTCGAAGGATCAAAGAGATGAAGAAATGACTAGTAGATCATGATAATTACAAACAGATCTCACGGGTCCAGACGCTTTGTGATGGAGCGTGTTTCCAGATGTGGTCACTCTGGTCATCTTTGTAAGAATAACATTGCATAAGCTTCTCTCTTCCCCAGGGTCTCGGCTGATTGGACAATTAGCGATTCATTTCTCTCTTCTACAGCAATGACAGCAGGCTGATAAAATAAAAGAGCTTTCTATATTAAGAACCAGTGGCTGTGACCTTGCGCCATGGCCTTGAGACGATATGCATGTGCTCAGGGTTTAGCGCTGTAAAGGTCACAGCTCTGTTTTACATTGCCTTAAATGGATTAGTTCTGCTTTAAACCGTTGAAAGAGATGTTGGCTTTTATTAACAATAGTTGTATGAATTACCATGAGGTTTTATTTTTGGAATGCGTAGTTTGCTAAGCAAGATGATGTAATGCATACCTGAATGCGATTAAGTTTCACTTGATACATGTTGCTGTTCAGAAAAATTATTTGTTTCATGATTTTCATGGAAAGCTACATATAGTACAGTTCAACTCGTGGTTATGACTGCTCCACCCAGCCCCTGTCCTCCCAAGAGGAAGAATTTATAGCTTGTGAGACTTAATGGACTTCCCAGTTATGTTTAATTTTGAATCAACTTTGTCTCAACTTTGTCTCAAGTGCCTGTAGTAAAACTGTCTAGGAGAAATATAAATAGAAACAATTGAGGCTGTTGTTGATACACAAAGCTATAAAATGAACGTGGAAGCCGGGATATTTTGATCATTGTGGAACTGTTTAAGTCCATTCAAAATACTTTTAATAGTAGATTTTAGAGTACAAAATGCAGGAACAAAATTTCAAAAGTAGGAAATTTACAAAAACTTTCATTGCTGTGTATGAGATTTGCGATTAAATAGTTGAATGGATGCGTTTGTTTCTGCAGGGCCGGGCTGGAGGGCAGAGATCCGGCCCGCCGATCACCCTGTGGCTGATTTTGACTTTGATGTGGTTGTGGGGGCTGATGGGAGACGCAATTCTCTAGAAGGTATGAACCCCAAAACGTTTGATGCTGAGGATGTTGAACCATATTTATGCTCTATCACAAATTTTAAATAAAAGCCTTTGCTTGCTTTCACTGCTTGGGTGAAATAAAGTTTAGGTTTCACGTGGCGTACTAAATCACATATATAATGTGCACTAAAATAAACACGCGTGCTGTTTACACAGTAACCAAGAGTCTAAAATGATCCTCACTCTATGATTACAGAATGTAAAAATAGCAAGTCATATGGTCGTTCACCTGCATCTAAAATTGGGTTGCTCTCTGAAACTCTCTTCACATGATAAACATCGAAAACTAGTGTTTTTATATTGTCAGAAGAAAATGTAAGAAGTGATTGTCTATGCAAAAAATAATGTCACATTTCTTATGTATTTTGGGTGGTTGCCAAGATGTTGCTATGCATTTGCTATGCCTTTATTTATGTCACATTAAGTTAGTACGTTTTTTGCCTATTTTTCCCACTTGGCGATTAAATATACAATCATTTAGCCACGCTCAACAAGCCACGCTATATGAAATACCATACTATTTCAATTCTATACCACAAACTGTGTAGGATGAGTTATATGCTAAAGTTAAGGATTATGGGCTTGTCCAAATCCCTGACTATGAGCAATATTAATAGTGATGTTGCTTTGGCAAGCACCGCTCATAAAACTTCTTCAGATATAATCCAGGTTGCTCACCCTATCTGTAAAAACAACTTCAGCAACAGACAAATTGCCCTGTGTTCTTGGCTGCAGTCCCTAGAATGGATTGTTTCCTCCAAAAAAGCTATAAAGCCATAAAATCCAGTTCTGCTGTGTAAAGCGACACCGCATGATGTCACCAGCCGCCCACCGGTTACATATGAGATCAGCCAATCAGCACGTGTCTTGTTTGTGAACGCATTTTAGCATTTAAGCATGTCTTTGGACTGTTTTCCAGGTTTGTCATCTTTTCACTTATCCCTAATCAGATGCTTTTTCCAAAAAAGGCCATTGGTGCGCCCTTCCAAGCAATGTTACCTCATTGCCCAATTATGAGTAACTTCAGGGAGAAAAGAAACTGTGCTTTTTTGCTTGTTTTGGACATTAAGTCAGCTAGTTCAGGACGTCTGGGGAAAGTTAAATTTATCCCAGTTTGAGGCAGAGCAGCGGTCAGAGGAAAGAAGCTGCGTCCAGGGAAAGTAATGCAGATAATGAAAAAGAGACCTAATGTCTTAGCGATCTTAAAGCATGACAGAAATAGGACGCTTCTGATCCATAATCATATGTGTCTGTTTCTTAGAAGCCCTGTGAGCCTCGTACATAATTTTGCATGATGAGAGACTAGAGGCAATTGTACTATCCCCCCTCTATCCCATCTTGTGAGGTAATGAGGAGGTCCTTCAAACACAGCGCATCGATCAATGTCAGCCGCTGAAGCTTGTAGCGTCACGTCTGCTTAAGACGCGCTGTTACTTTCACCAGACAGGAAGGACATGTTTGCTGTCACTCTTTAGTTGTGTAAGATAAAGACATTAAGTACTTTTTCCTTCTTGAGTGAGCCTCAGAGATCTAGTCTCAGACTTCAGTATGTACGCGAGACTATCAGAGATCAAGCTGCTTTTAGCTTCAAATAACAGGTGTTTGATTTGGGAAAAGTGGCAGATTTCCTCTGGATTAATATACACTGGTGTATTTTACACTAGCTTCAGTCTTTTCGTTGTCTTTTGCCATTCTCTCCTAGACACTGTTTTGAATGCACTCTAGCATTTGCCGTATGCAAAAATGTAAATTGCTCAAACTGTACTTTGGGCCTGGTATTTGAACAAACCTGTTAATTTTTTTAGCAACTGAAATGTCTTGAATTCTACAATGGTGGCTGGCTGATGGTTAGATAGGTCAAATATCTAGTAGGTCTAGTAGGAATGAGCCATATCTAGAGATTAGAATATCATTTTTGACAAATGCTCCTTATGCTTGGCCCATTAAGCAACCACCCAGAACACCCTAGTAACATCATGGCAAAATGACACACCCTTTCCGTTTTCTACAGGAAAGTGTCTTTATTTTGGTTTCTTTCCTCTTGCAACTCCCCCCTTCTCTTTCTCTCTCTCTCTCTCTCTCTCTCTCTCTCTCTCTCTCTCTCTCTCTCTCTCTCTCTCTCTCTCTCTCTCTCTCTCTCTCTCGTCTCTCTTTCTCTTCTCTCTCTCTCTCTCTCTCTCTCCTTCTTTCTCTCTCTCCTCTCGTCTTCTTCTTCTCTTATCTTCTCTCTCTCTCTTTTCTCTCTCTTCTCTCTCTCTCTCTTCTCTGTCTCTCTCTCTCTCTCTCTCTTTCTCGCTCTCTCTCTCTCTCTCTCGCTCTCTCTCTTTCTCGCTCTCTCTCTCTCTCTCTCTCTCGCTCTCTCTCTTTTTCTCTCTCAGGGTTCAGGAGAAAGGAATTCCGTGGCAAACTGGCCATTGCCATAACAGCAAACTTCATCAACAGCAACACCACAGCTGAGGCAAAGGTGGAAGAGATAAGTGGAGTCGCCTTCATCTTCAACCAGAAATTCTTTCTGGATCTCAGACAGGAAACTGGTAAGAAAAATACACCAGGAATTTAAAGAGACAGTTCACCCAAAAATAAACATGCTGTCATCGTTTACTCACCCTGGAGTTGTTCCAAATCTGTATACATTTCTTTGTTCTGATGAACACAGAGGAAGATATTTGGAAGAATGCTTGTAACAGTTCATGGCCACCATTGACTACCCTAGTTGGAAAAATTACAATTGTAGTCAAAGTGCCCCAGAACTGTTTGCTTTCCTACATTCTTCAAAATCTCTCATTTTGTGTTCAACAAAACAAAGAATTTATTCCCTAACCCTAAGTCCAAGAACTGTTTGGTTACAAGCATTCTTCCAAATATCTTCTCTGTGTTCATCTGAAGAAAGAAATGTATCAGATTTGTCCCTGAATAATCTAACCCAACCATTCAACCCTCTACACAACTTTGTATTTAAAATTCAAATTGTTTAACCAAAATAAAATGTACAGAATTTGCATTTCTGTGGGACATTCTTTTTTTAGAGCTGTGTTGTAGCTGGGCATTTCCTTGTACAGTATTTCTCCCAATGTTTTTCTTAACTGTAACAGTGTTATCTGGAGGTATGAACAGACATATTTCAGTTATCTTTCTCTAGCCATGATTTGTCACTTAAATGTAAATGTTTATCCCTCAAGGGATTATGAACTTCCCCCATTCAAAAGTACATTAGCTTTGTATACCTGCCATGACTTATATTCCTTTTGAGCTGAATTCTTCTTAAATCCTCACTTATACTCAAGCTGACCTCGGGAGAACTGTGTTTTCCTTTTTACATAATGTATGAGAATTTCTGACTCTGACAGATCAGATCATGAGTTTGTCTTTTGTGCAGGCGTTGATCTGGAGAACATTGTTTACTACAAAGACAAAACGCACTACTTCGTCATGACAGCGAAGAAGCAGAGCCTGCTGGACAAGGGTGTCATCGTTCATGTGAGTTTATTGGTTTCACGTGTGTCATGTGTTGATTGAACTCGTTGTCTTAACTTTTTGCAAGAAGGAGCGACTTTGACCAAAAGTCCAAAGACAAAACAATGAGACCTGAGGCTCATAAACATCACAATATTTCACAAGCGTACAATCTGTGTTCTGTCTCTATCTGCCTAATAAACGCACAAAGTCCCATAAACATGGAAACAAATGCTCTCTAGTAGGCTACTCTTGGTACTAAGGCCTCATCATTTGCATCGGCGTGGGTGTGTGGGTGACTGGTTAATGTTTTTAGGATTACGTCGATACTGAGGCACTACTGAACAGCGAGAATGTCAACCAGGAGGCTTTGCTTGCTTACGCCCGAGAAGCTGCAGATTACGCCACCCACTACCAGCTGCCCACTCTGGACTACGCCATGAACCACTGCGGTCAGCCTGACGTGGCCATGTTTGACTTCACCTGCATGTGCGCTTCAGAGAACGCCGCTCTGGTCAGGGAGCGGTTCGGGCGAAGTGTACTGGTGGCACTTGTAGGAGACAGCCTTCTAGAGGTGAGGAGATTACACTATTGTGCAATTTTTCTTATTGTCTGTGTATAATAATGTTAGATTCTGATAACTGTGAATATGCGTCTGTGTCTGTCTGTAGCCTTTCTGGCCTATGGGGACCGGCTGTGCCCGTGGCTTCCTGGCGGCCTTCGACACAGCTTGGATGGTAAAAAGTTGGGCACAGGGCAGAAGTCCCCTTGATGTGCTGGCAGAGAGGTCAGTGAAAGTGCAGAAACATGCAAACAATATTGCACACAAACACAAAGATCAACAGATGTTTTTCTATGCTAATTTCTGGAGAGTGTAACGTTTCTGGAGAATTTTAACCTGGGGTGTTTTAAACTCCTATTGGTTGCTGAAAGCATAATAATAAATGATAACTATGCTTACCATAAAGGGTTTTTATAATAGCTCTAAAATTGTATACTATATGTTTATATTTGCATGTATATAATAGAAGTTAATAGGTTTTTTGTTTGTTTTCTTCAGGGAGAGTTTGTACCGTTTGCTACCTCAGACAACACCTGAGAACATTGCCAAAAACTTTGATTTGTACACCATAGATCCAGGAACACGCTATCCAAACCTCAACTCAACCTGTGTGAGGCCACACCAGGTGAGATGACATCACACTTTGTGTAAATTACGTTGCCATTACAGCAGTAATCCACAAAACTACACAAACGTCAATAGTGACATTTATTAATATTAATAATCATAAAAAACTAAAATCGTGTGTGTTCAAGTTATGATTGTAGAAATTCAACAATGTGTGATTACAGGTGTGAATATAGACCACTTTGGAAAACGTACAGCGCCGCACCTACACTGAAACAGAATACAACCAACAGAGCATTTATAACCAAATCAAAATGCTAAATTAATATCTTTAGGATTTAATTATATAATTATATATAAATGCAAAATAAAAACATTCAACCGAATGTACTTCTGAACCAGTGCTTACATCTTGCAAAGTGGTCTATATATCAGCTTTGAGCACTGCTCAGCCAATCAGATTTCAGAGCAGGAACTGGAACTGAATTACTGTTATCTTTTCAATCGTAGGTCCGCAGCAACTATATCTGTGGAGAGATGAAGGTGTGCTCTCTAGAAAGGGCCGCCACAATACGACGCCCTGTTAACCTGGCCAGACGAGGTTAGAAGAACCTTCCTATCAATCTGACGCTTTACTCTTTCAATGTTAAGTGGACCGTCTGGTTTCTCAAGCTGGCTAGTGTCTGCGGCGTGAGATTTGCACATGATAATCTTAGACAGTCAAAAGAAGCGAGTGACTAGTCAAAATCTGAACGTGTTTACAGCACGCCGATCTTTAGCAGATAACAGCCGGCTTCTGTTCTCTAAACACAAAGAGTGTGCGCTGCTCCTGTGATGTGGCACATTCAGGGAGAGGCAGAATTGATCTCTGCTGAGGGAGTTCAACCCAGTCTGAGATTTGTTATTAACAGCGGAGGCAAAGTGAGAAGTGTATTACCCTGAACTGATCCCCTCCAGTTTTCAGTCTCTCTCTGGAGTAAGGAATGCTCTATGTACCCCTTCTTAAAGGGACGGTTCACTCAAAACAAAAAAATAATTTAGTGCAAATGTCATGTGGCATGCTTTTTATTGTTTGTTTTATGATATTTTTGAAGCTTGACAATTTACTACCATTCACCTTGGTTGTATTAAAAAGAGCAGCAATTTTTATGTATACTGTCTCTTTAAGAGGGACTAGTTTGCCCATTCGACTTTCTGTCAGACAGACATCAAAACTTGCAAATGTAGGTCTTCAGAACTACTTTGCTTGACTAAATGTGCCTCTTAGGAGGAAATAGAAAAAGATGAACAGACAATTTTAGGATGTAGTCATGCTGCTATTTCCCAACAGTCATTATAAATCATATCCTCGCATTCTTCTGTATTGTGCGCCTACACACGTGACTTTAGTGCGTTTGTGAACAGTTGAAAGCTGTCAGTCTGACACAGTTCCCACACCTAAAAACAGAAATTCCATCACCTTGACTTTCATTTGTGTTCTTAACAGAGTCTGAGATCCGGCCCAGTCGATTATTGACGTGGTGTCAGAAGCAGACTGACGGCTACAGGGGTGTGAATGTGACTGACCTCACTTCCTGTTGGACGAGTGGCCTGGCTCTCTGTGCACTGATTCATCGCTTCAGACCACAGCTTATGTGAGATGGTTCTTCACATTGCACATCGCATTATCCATGGTTTAAATATAGTATTCGTAGTTTTGGGGGAAGGGTTTATTTTTAGTTAAACCTTACTATGGTCTCGTCACAATAACCAAGTTTAACCGTGGTATTTGTAGTTAAACTATGTTAAAAAATGGTAGTCTATAATAAAACCGTAATTCATTTTCCTAAGGGGTGGTCGTGCACTATGGTATTACCTGTACAAATGTGTTTTGGACCAAAAAAAGATGAGACCTTTCACAATTAAATGATGTAGTAATAGACATTCATTCAAGTTCTTAATGCCTTTATTTACCTTCGTAAAAGGAAGCCTATGACAATTCCTAACAAACAGTATAGTTTACTGTACGACAGTTTCATGATGTTCATTAGACACATGAAACATTAGCAATGGAATGAACTTGTAAACACATTTAACAAATATTTGGTCTGACGGCTGACGTTCCCACAAATCATGTTTTGTGTTGGCAACCGCTCCGGTCAACACTCCTGTATGTTTATTAGCTTTTTCCTTTACATTTACTTACTGTTTAATCTTCAACTTGATCAGCACATGTGAAAAGCACTTTGACCTCTGGGGAATTCACATTTTTATGTTAAAGCACTTCGTCATTTCACTAGAGAAGACTGTTAAACATTTTTTTTAAGCTGAGACCGAATTTAACCCGCATAACCATATGCAACCTTTCACACGCTTCATGAAGAGCCGTTCGTCATGTCTGTCAGTCTATGGACTGTCAGAAGTAGCTTAAGAAGTAAAAACAGGGAACGCTCATAACTTCAGATCACCCTTAGTTAATGTCACGTTCTCTCTTATCTCCTGATTTCCTGCAGCGATTACGACACTCTGAATCATCAAGACTGCGCCAAAAACCTTCAGCTGGTGTTTGACTTGTCCGAGAGGGAATTTGGCATCAAGCCGTTTATCACTGGGAAAGAGCTGGTCTCAGGTCAGGAGCCGGACAAGACCAGCATGAGCGCCTACCTCTCAAAGTTTTACGAGTTGTTTCGTGGTACACCTTTACCTCCTACAGGTAGACCCGCAATTCTTTCACATTGCTAATAGGATCACAGGCTCCTCCCCCTTTTAAAACAGCCAATAGCGTTTGGTTTTCCTTAGTTTTGGCGAATAGCTGAATGATGACATGAAGACATGAATGATGTCATAATAATAGTTGATTCCTATTGGTGGAAGTGAGACAGTGTAAGTTTTAAATGCTTATAATCTTCAAAATATGAATTTTGTTAATGTTTCGGAGCACACTAGCTTAAACATAGGCTATACTAAAAAATATTTTAAGAATTCTTATCTGCTACATGCTCCATCAGGGCCTTTATAGTGTGTAGGCACCCTCACCTTATGCCCACTCGAGGTGTTAAAAGATTAACAGCATTTTACACTGTATACCTCTTATCTGCTTTGAGCGTGTTTTTCACTTGCTTTGAGTTAGCATTAGCATAAGGTGTGTCTATTAAAGAAGCACACAATGCTTTAAAAGAAAGCCCCAAAAAAGAAACATCTTTCTGGCCTACTGAACTAAAACGCTTCAGTGTTATTCAATTCTTTCATGCAGCCATGCGCTCAGTCATGCTAGGAATGCACGTCTGCCCTGAAGAAGGTTACCGCCCCGCAAATCTGTGCTTTAGGCGGTACAGTAAATGTACTACGTAACACATTGTCTGGCCCCAGAAGTAAAATGGCGCAATGCATCAACAGAACACCTGTGCCAAGTCTGATGTCAGCTCAATACATACATTTTTTTAACATGGCATCATTAGGCAACGCGTTTTCCACTACAGCTTTTGTACATGAATTCTTAAATGTAATTACATAGGCTACAATTAAATAAGTAGTGCATTTTAAAGGTATTTACTAGATGCTCATTTTATGTTGTTGTTTATTTGAAAAGCCATGCAAATGTTTCTGTCGTGTGCTTTTTTTGTAGATTCAAAGCCTGAGGAAGATGCAAATAATGAGAAATGTACCTCAAGTTCTCCCAGACCCGTTTACAAGTCACTGCAGCCTCGAAAACGCATACCAAAGGTATACCTTATTTATAGAGTTCCTGAAAACTGTTACATTTAAGATGACTTTGTTCAAGGCAACTTCTCTATATTTGCTAAAGCAAGATTTATTTCTAAAATCAATTTTACTTTCATCTTAGAATGATGAAAAGGTGGAAGTGAACAGTGATGCTGTATTTAAAAGAAGACGGAAGTTTGATTGCTTCGAAGAGGTCAGACACACCCGAAAAGCCACCAATTCACATGAAAGCATATGAAATCAGAAACGAGTTCTGATTGGGCTGTTTCTCTGCCAGGTCTCTGCCACAACCAAGTCCTCCAATCAGAGGTCTTTTCTAGCCGGTGAGCGGCTGGAGCTGAAGGAAAATAGGGTCAAGTTTATGGCCACTCAACTACTGGCGAAGTTTGACAACAACGCAGGGAGTTGCTCTTTTCGCAGGCAGGTAAAGACTACACCATCATTTTGTTTGACCTCAGAGGATTTACATGATGTTTTCCTAAAAAAACTGATTTACCATGAGTTAAACCCCTGGACAAGCCTACTTTTTAGAGTCATTCCTCCTGCCTCCCATTTATTCCTTCCTCTTTTTCTCGCTCCAATAATCTGTTCTTTCTCTTTTCTTCCACCTGTCTCGCTGACACTGGCTACACATCATATCTGTGAAACTTCTCCGGACTTAATGATAATAGACTGAGTGTAATGTTGAAAGCCCCCCAAGATCTCCATCCTCGAATAGGACTGACAGCCCTCTCTTTAACATTATCAAGAACAAAGTTCCCCCACCCCCTAAAAAACAGGTACAACCCCCAAAATCAGTCTATGCTAACAAAAAACAAACACCACATATAGTAAAGTACCGTGGTAACGGCTGCCATGTACACTACTGTAGTATTTGTAAGAGCCTGGCATACTGTATTTCCTTTTAATCATCTATACTACTATTTAAGATCAGTTTAATAATTTAATAGTTAATAGTCAGTTAAAGAGTCACTTACCAAAGAATACCATGAAATTACCATGTTTTTTTTGACGTAATGTTTTGAATGTGTACCATAGTAATACTTTGGTATTCTTTTTGGTAAAGCATCTGAGTTATTATCATTTTTTCCTTAAGTTTTGTTGCAGCTTTATTAATATTTAGAATTAGCTTTCATTTTATTTTTACAATATATTTCTTTTCATTATCAATTATGTGATTTTGTCTTTTTATTATAATTTGTTATTTATGTTACCTATCCCATATAAGTTTTTTTTTTAGTCTTGAATGATTTATTTGATTATTTTAGTGCCTCAGTTTAATCAGATTTTTTCATTATAAGTTTTAATTTAAACTATAATTCCATTCCATGGCATGCGAGTATGACAATTGTTCAATTTCATAGTATACATCAAAGTATTACTGTCTGTACCACTACAGTACTTTCAACAGCAGACTTAACAGTAAATCCTTTAAATCTCAGCCCCAAGACGCTCTAGGGACACGTTCAAAGTTTTATCTGTGAGATTGTGTTATCAGTGAGCGCTGCCCACATGTGCTGTGTGTTCACAGTTTCCATCCGTTTCCCGTGTTAATGAGGAGCAATCTGCTCCTCTCTTCCCCCCACTTCATTCCAGTCCTCTGAATCCACGGAGGAAACCGACCCACACGCACTCACACACTCAGTCAGAGGCAGAAACCACAGCCAGCTCAGGGTCTGGATATGCCGACACTCGCCGTTCAACAGTGCTGGCCATGAAAGGAATGCTCCAGCGCCTCCAGAAGGTGGAAGATAAGATCAGTCAGGTGATCAGTCACCTATCTTCTATCTCTCTTTCTTTTCGTCTTCTTCTGTTTCTTCTTCTTTTTATGTCATTTTTAGGGAAAAATAAAGATATGATGACTATAATAATTTAGTTGGTGGATAGGAAACATCAGACAGTACAGTGAAGGCACATTCTTTATTCTTTGCCTTTTCTTTCCTGCTGTTGTCTTTCCCCACATTCACGCTCAGAGGAAAGCCCAGACAGAAAACGCCAGAGAGTTTCATTCGAAAAACATAAAGGAGAAAGGTGTCCATCTGAGCGCTCTGTTCTCGAGTGAGGCTGCTTCTCAGCATCAGGTGACTATCATTTCATGCACCTGCAGTCTTTGCTGATATCATCACATACTGAGTAATTAACTTCCCGCACCCCCCCCCCCCCCACCACTCCTCCATACAGTGGTTCATATTTGATGTAAGTCAAATCAGGATGTTGTACACCCTGAATCCTGTATAACTCACGAAGGCATCACGTCCAGTAAAAACGCGTTAGAAGGACTAATAAGGACTTTTCATTAAGGACTTCCACACGGCTCTCCAGGTTCTGTAAAGATGCTTGGGCTGCTTTGTGCTCATGTAAGCATTTGGATAAATGTCTGGGAAGAAAGTTACTTTTATTACTTGTTTTATTACTGCACACATTAGGAGTAGCCAACAGTCCAGATGTCCACCGATGAATCCAACGCTCTCTCTGCATTTATTGTATTTCCTAGTAATATGCAGTTCTGTTCAAATGCACAGTGGCTCCAAGTTCTTAAGCCAAATGTAGTTGTAGTACAAGTTCATTCAAACCATCTGCAAGCAATCGGCGCTAGAACTGTTTTTCAGAACTAATTTCACTTTCTGGGCCATTCTGCAATTACATCTTACCATCTGCTCCCAAAAGCATTATTGATATCCGTATAAAGTCAGTTCCGAACAGATTCACTTGGATGTCCTAACAAATAACCCCAGGTGTAGTTCAACCCATGAACTACTGTATGGATACGTTTCACCAATGTTTGCTTTATAATTCAAAGCAAACTTCTTTTGAGAAGTATTTTACTTGAAATCTTTCTTTAAAGTTTATTTGAATGTGTTTGATGTGTTGTTATCTAATGCAATGACTGTCAGACATATTTAAGCGTGAATGAAATGTCTAAATGTGTTTTGCAGTATTGTATCTTATATATTATCAGAGTCACATGTATGCATGTGAAGATGGCTCTGATTGCATGCATTCCTTTGGTTTCATGCAGGCTTTGGGTTTTGTCATCATCTGTCATCATAGCACGGGCATGCTGGAGCTCCTTGTAATTTCTTAGAAACCTTAAAGCACATTTAGCTTTTGAAAACATTTCAGCCCATCAATGCCTATAAATGACGGCTACATTTGAATGTGTAGTGTTAATATTTTCCGCTCGCATATTTCACAGGTTTCTTGATTTTACACAAGATATCTTATAATTCGCTGACGCTAACAATCGCGTCCCACTCTCTTTATTACACTGGGTATACCCAGCATTACTCGCGTTATTTTCGTGTGAGTGACGCGAAAAACATCACGCGACGGGGATTGTCTTCACGCGTCCAGACCCGTCAAATAATAGGTGTCCATGAGCTCTTTCGCAAATTTCTTGCTCGAGTTAACATTTTTCAACTAGCACAGCCCAATTCGCGTCATTCGCATTGCCTATTCGCATCTTTGCATTAACTTTTTTTTAGTTGCGCAAATCGCTTCTTAACGTTTGGTGCGAACCCAGCATTAAAGTATATCTCAGACTTAAGATATACTATCCATTAAGATTAATTTCAAAGTCACACATACTGTATGTCTACAGTTGTCTTGTGTGTCTATTTTATTTCACCTGCAGAACACAGAACAAAGTTCAGACTTAAAACCTGAGAACTCAATGCAAGTCAGCAGCCTCTGATAAATGTAGAATAGGAAATACTTCCAAGTAATCTGTAACCTGAAATCTTTACAGATGTTCATCATTTATCATTTTATCATCTAATTCTGCATGTCTGTTCAACCTGATCTCACATGAATTTGTAACTATTTTACGAGGTTGCTTATTCGTATGAATACGTTCATTGTAAATCGTACAAAAACATAGGATTACTAGAAAAAACCCTAATGTCACTGATGCGAAAGCAAATCGTACAAAAACCTACGAATGAGATCGTACGAATTCATACGAATTAGCCAAAATTAGCCACATCGTAAAATAGCTTTTTCTTGCTGTGAGGTTGTGTTGGTCTTTTCATCAGCTTTATTGCATCATTTTCATTTCCTGTTCTTTTTTATCCCTCTTCCACGTGATTCTAAACAAGACTAACAGATTTTTGTAGACAGGAGATGAAGATACAAGCAAATAGCTTACAGATGGTGAGAGCTTTTTAGAAGCATTGTTTGCAACATTTGTTTCTGAGACTCGTTCATCATCTCATATTCGCACGGGATCATTTCAAACATGATAACATGTTGAGATCACTGATCTAATATGGAATGAGCGTTTTGATTTGTGAGTTTAGTTGAGTCAAAACAGGTCTGATTTTTCTGTGCAAAAGGAAAACAAAGCAGCTCTGCCAAAGGAAACCAAACTCTTGAAAGCTCAGGAGAAGGTAACTGATCACCATCTTAAAGCACATAATACAATAAGGCTATGCTTCAACAATACGCAATTTTTTTATCTCTATCACCATGGCAGGGATCAACATTAATACCAAATGTTATAATATTATCAGTTGAAAAGGTAGATAAATGTGTAAATATGCACATAATATAAATATAAATAGTTTACCCAAATATGGAAATTCTGTCATCGTTAAAAGTGCACAATAGCAAATGAGAAAGTAAATCATGAGACAGACTTTTCTTTTTGAGTGTACTGTTCCTTTAAGAGTTTATTTGGTCACCCATTCATTCTGCTACTAATTCATATAGTTTTTTTCTCCAATACTTTTTTTCTGCACAGCCTGAGTCCTCTGCTCTTCATTCTCACATAATTTCTTCAGTCACCCCCTCACCCCCTCTCCCACAATGCACCGCTACTTCCTGTCCTCCTCTCATTTCCTCCCATCCCTCTTCTTTGCTGAAGCAGGTAGGGACACCTGAAATGACTAAGCACTCTTACAATCACTACTAAAACTAATTTCAGTGACCACGTTTACATGGACATCAGTAATCGAATTATTTGCCTTATTCTGAGTAAGCGAATATTACGATTAAGGTGTTTACATGAGTTGCTTTAAGAATATACCTTTCATGTTCCCGTTTTACATGTTACACTACATAGTTTGATTAATGGCATATGTCATGTCATGACCGGAGAGTGACAAGGAGGAAGAACCCACGTGCAGGCAGCAGTTGTACAAGAAACAGACTTTAATAACAATCATGACAGAAGCCCCCCTTAAGGAGCGAGATCCTGGCGCTCCTCAAGGTGACAAACAAGACGAGACAGACTGTGACAGTGACAAGAACCAGCAAAACATAGTCAATAAAATCAAAGGCAAACAGGCATACATGACATTAGGATTGGGGTGACATAGCAAAAAAAAAACAAGGGGGGGTGGGGGAACACAAGCTTGAGGCTGGTGGGGTCGAGTCCCCAGGGTCACGGTGGCTAGGACAAGATCCTCCGGGATGGAAGACAGGCGGGGACATAGGGGGTCTTGACGGCAGCGGGAAGAGAGGCCCTTGACTAACTCCTGGAAGGAGCCCCGGATTAGCCTCTCTCGCTCGGCCAGAGGTGGAGGATCGGCGAGGCCCAGTAGGAAGAAGGCGTTCATGATCACTTCCGAGAGAAAGCCCCGCCTAGCCGTCGATGTCCGGGCATACTCTGAAAGGCACCTGTCCCCCTGAGGGGGATAGGGACCATCGCCGCTCTGCATCATGGCGGAAGTTGACTGCCACCAATGCTGGTGGTCAGCCGACTCCCGCCTAGCCAGGGATGAGGTGCTTTCTGCTGGGTTAATCTTGGCTTGTTCGTTCTGTCACGACCGGTGAGTGACAAGGAGAAAGAACCCACGTGCAGGCAGCAGCTGTACAAGAAACAGACTTTAATTATAACAGAACAAACACCCACGATGGGGTAAAACAATGGAACAGAATAAACTAAGACTTACGGTCAACGTAAGGTTACGGTTACTTAAGGTCAACAGGAATAATAAACACGATGCAACGTACTAACAAGGTGACAAGTAGACACGGCAGGGTAATCCAACAGGGTAGGGAAAGGTAGTCTAAACAAGGTAGGCTAATCCAATAGGGTAAGGTACATACAA